>NC_091306.1:33471764-33509264 GCF_038502225.1 Cherax quadricarinatus | reverse complement strand
CTCACTACACTCCAGTTATCTACCTCACTACACTCCAGTTATCTACCTCACTACACTCCAGTCATCTACCTCTCTACACTTCGGTCATCTACCTCACTACACTCCAGTTATCTACCTCACTACACTCCAGTTATCTACCTCACTACACTCCAGTTATCTACCTCACTACACTCCAGTCATCTACCTCTCTACACTTCGGTCATCTACCTCACTACACTCCAGTTATCTACCTCACTACACTCCAGTTATCTACCTCACTACACTCCAGTTATCTACCTCACTACACTCCAGTTATCTACCTCACTACACTCCAGTTATCTACCTCACTACACTCCAGTTATCTACCTCACTACACTCCAGTCATCTACCTCTCTACACTTCAGACATCTACCTCATTACACTCCAGTCATCTACCTAACTACACTCCACTCATCTGCCTCACTTCACTCCAGTCATCTACGTGACAACACTCAAAAATGAGTCATCTACCTAACTACACTCCACTCATCTGCCTCACTACACTCCAGTCATCTACCTCACTTCACTCCAGTTATCTACCTCACTTCACTCCAGTCATCTACCTGACAACACTCAAAAATGCAGGGCAAGCTCCTGATCATGGGCGACTTTAACCACAAGGAGATCGAATGGGAGAACTTGGAGCCACATGGGGGCCAAGATACATGGAGGGCTAAGATGATGGAGGTGGTACTGGAAAACTTCATGTACCAACACGTAAGGGACACTACAAGAGAGAGAGGAGAGGATGAACCAGCAAGACTGGACTTAGTATTCACCTTGAGTAGTGCAGATATTGAGGACATCACACATGAAAGACCCCTTGGGGCCAGTGACCATGTGGTTTTGAGCTTCGAATACACAGTAGAGCTACAAGTGGAGGGAGAAGCAAGAAGGCCAGGACAAATGAAACCAAACTACAGGAAAGGGGACTACACAGGAATGAGGAACTTCTTGAATGAGGTTAAGTGGGACAGAGAACTGGCAGGGAAGCCAGTTAATGAGATGATGGAATATGTAGCAACAATGTGCAAGGAGGCTGAGGAGAGGTTTGTACCCAAGGGTAACAGGAATAATGAAAAAGCCAGGATGAGCCCATGGTTCACCCAAAGATGCAAGGAGGCAAAAACCAAGTGTGCTAGGGAATGGAAGAAATATAGAAGGCAAAGGACCCAGGAGAATAAGGAGAGCAGTCGTAGAGCCAGAAACGAATATGCACAGATAAGAAGGGAGGCCCAACGTCAATATGAAAACAACATAGCAGCAAAAGCCAAATCTGACCCGAAGCTGTTATACAGCCACATCACGAAGAAAACAACCATCAAGGACCAGGTAATCAGGCTAAGGAAGGAAGGAGGAGAGACAACAAGAAATGGCCGTGAAGTATGTGAGGAACTCAACAAGAGATTCAAAGAAGTGTTCACAGAGGAGACAGAAGGGGCTCCAGAAAGACGGAGAGGTGGGGTACACCACCATGTGCTGGACACAGTACACACAACCGAGGAAGAAGTGAAGAGGCTTCTGAGTGAGCTAGATACCTCAAAGGCAATGGGGCCAGATAACATCTCTCCATGGGTCCTGAGAGAGGGAGCAGAGGCGCTATATGTACCCCTAACAACAATATTCAATACATCTATCGAAACAGGGAGATTGCCTGAGGCATGGAAGACAGCAAATGTGGTCCCAATCTTTAAAAAAGGAGACAGACATGAAGCACTAAACTACAGACCAGTGTCACTGATATGTATAGCATGCAAAATCATGGAAAAGATTGTCAGGAGAAGAATGGTGGAACATTTAGAAAGGAATGATCTCATCACCAGCAGCCAACATGGTTTCAGAGACGGGAAATCCTGTGTCACAAACCTACTGGAGTTCTATGACATGGTGACAGCAGTAAGACAAGAGAGAGAGGGGTGGGTGGATTGCAGTACCACACAAGAGATTAGTGCAAAAACTGGAGGACCAAGCAGGGATAACAGGGAAGGCACTGCAATGGATCAGGGAATACTTGGCAGGAAGACAGCAGCGAGAAATGGTACGTGGCGAGGTGTCAGAGTGGGCACCTGTGACCAGCGGGGTTCCACAGGGTTCAGTCCTAGGACCAGTGCTGTTTCTGGTATTTGTGAACGACATGACGGAAGGAATAAACTCCGAGGTGTCCCTGTTTGCAGATGACGTGAAGTTGATGAGAAGAGTTCATTCGATCGAAGACCAGGCGGAAATACAAAGGGATCTGGACAGGCTGCAGACCTGGTCCAGCAACTGGCTCCTGGAGTTCAATCCCACCAAGTGCAAAGTCATGAGGACTGGGGAAGGGCAAAGAAGACCGCAGACGGAGTACAGTTTAGGGGGGCCAGAGACTACAAACATCACTCAAGGAAAAAGATCTTGGGGTGAGTATAACACCAGGCACATCTCCTGAAGCGCACATCAACCAAATAACTGCTGCAGCATATGGGCGCCTGGCAAACCTCAGAACAGCATTCCGACATCTTAATAAGGAATCGTTCAGGACCCTGTACACCGTGTACGTTAGGCCCATATTGGAGTATGCGGCACCAGTTTGGAACCCACACCTAGCCAAGCATGTAAAGAAACTAGAGAAAGTGCAAAGGTTTGCAACAAGACTAGTCCCAGAGTTAAGAGGTATGTCCTATGAGGAGAGGTTAAGGGAAATCAACCTGACGACACTGGAGGACAGGAGAGATAGGGGAGACATGATAACGACTTACAAAATACTGAGAGGAATTGACAAGGTGGACAAAGACAGGATGTTCCAGAGACTGGACACAGCAACACGGGGACACAGTTGGAAGCTGAAGACACAGATGAATCAAAGGAATGTTAGGAAGTATTTCTTCAGCCAGAGTAGTCAGGAAGTGGAATAGTTTGGGAAGCGATGTAGTGGAGGCAGGATCCATACATAGCTTTAAGCAGAGGTACGATAAAGCTCATGGTTCAGGGAGAGTGACCTAGTAGCGACCAGTGAAGAGGCGGTTCCAGGAGCTTGGACTCGACCCCTGCAACCTCAACTAGGTGAGTACACACTGCAGGAGGCCAAGAGAGGAATATGAAGAGAGCAACAGAGCAATGGTTTATCTGGAGTTTATCTGGAGAGAGTTCCGGGGGTCAACGCCCCCGCGGCCCGGTCTGTGACCAGGCCTCCTTAGGTCAGTGTCCCAGGATGCGACCCACACCAGTCGACTAACACCCAGGTACCCATTTTACTGATGGGGAACATAGACAACAGGTGGAAAGAAACACGTCCAATGTTTCTACTCTGGCTGGGAATCGAACCCAGGCCCTCACCGTGTGAAGCGAGAGCGTTAACCACCAGGCCACCAGAGCCCCTGGTGGACACACTTGCTGAGGTGGCAAGAAGAGCTCACTCCAGCAGAGCAAAGTTGCTGGTTATGGGGGATTTCAACCACAGGGAGATTGACTGGGAAAACCTGGAGCCACATGGGGGTCCCGAAACATGGAGAGCCAGGATGTTGGACGTGGTGCTGGAAAACCTCATGCACCAACATGTTAAGGACACTACCAGAGTGAGAGGGGAGGATGAACCAGCAAGATTGGACCTTGTGTTCACCCTGGGCAGCTCAGATATTGAGGACATCAAGTATGAGAGTCCCCTAGGAGCTAGCGACCACGTGGTTCTGTGCTTTGAATACATAGTAGAGCTGCAAGTGGAGAGAATAACAGGAGTTGAATGGGAAAAGCCTGACTATAAAAGAGGGGACTACATAGGGTTGAAGAACTTCCTGTGGGAGGTCCAGTGGGACAGAGAACTGGCAGGAAAGCCAGTAAATGAAATGATGGAATATGTAACAACAAAATGCAAGGAGGCAGTGGAAAGGTTTATTCCCAAGGGCAACAGTAACAACGGGAAGACCAGAACGAGCCCCTGGTTTACCCGACGTTGTAAGGAGGCAAAAACAAAATGCAATAGAGAATGGAAAAAGTACAGAAGGCAGAGAACACACGAAAATAGGGAGATCAGTCGCAGAGCCAGGAATGAGTACGCACAGGTAAGGAGGGAGGCCCAGCGACAGTATGAAAATGACATAGCATTGAGAATCAAGACTGACCCGAAACTGTTGTATAGCCACATCAGGAGGAAGACAACAGTCAAAGACCAGGTGATCAGATTAAGGACAGAAGGTGGAGAACTCACAAGAAATGATCAGGAGGTATGCGAGGAGCTGAACAGGAGATTTAAGGAAGTTTTTACAGTAGAGACAGGAAGGGCTGTGGGAAGACAGCACAGAAGGGAACATCAAGAGGGAATATACCAACAAGTGTTGGATGACATACGAACAACTGAGGAGGAGGTGAAGAAGCTCTTAAGTGACCTTGACACCTCAAAGGCGATGGGACCAGACAACATCTCCCCATGGGTCCTTAGAGAAGGAGCAGAGATGCTGTGCATGCCTCTAACCACAATCTTCAACACATCCCTTGAAACTGGGCAACTACCTGAGAAATGGAAGACAGCTAATGTAGTCCCCATATTTAAGAAAGGAAACAGAAACGAGGCACTAAACTACAGACCTGTGTCTCTGACATGTATTGTGTGCAAAGTCATGGAGAAGATTATCAGGAGGAGAGTGGTCGAACACCTGGAAAGGAACAAGATTATAAATGAAAACCAGCATGGGTTCATGGAAGGCAAATCTTGTATCACAAACCTCCTGGAGTTTTATGACAAGGTAACAGAAGTAAGACACGAGAGGGGTGGGTGGATTGCGTTTTCCTAGACTGCAGGAAGGCCTTTGACACAGTTCCCCACAAGAGATTAGTGCAGAAGCTAGAGGATCAGGCGCATGTAAAAGGGAGGGCACTGCAATGGATAAGGGAATACCTGACAAGGAGGCAGCAAAGAGTCATGGTACGTGAAGAGGTATCACAGTGGGCGCCTGTTACGAGCGGGGTCCCACAGGGGTCAGTTCTAGGACCAGTGCTATTTTTGATATATGTGAACGACATGATGGAAGGAATAGACTCTGAAGTGTCCCTGTTCGCAGATGACGTGAAGTTGATGAGAAGAATTAAATTGGACGAGGATGAGGCAGGACTGCAAAGAGACCTGGACAGGCTGGACATGTGGTCCAGCAACTGGCTTCTCGAATTCAATCCAGCCAAATGCAAAGTCATGAAGATTGGGGAGGGGCAAAGAAGACCGCAGACAGAGTATAGGCTAGGTGGACAAAGACTACAGACCTCACTCAGGGAGAAAGACCTTGGTGTGACCATAACACCGAGCACATCACCGGAGGCACACATCAACCAAATAATCGCTGCAGCATACGGGCGCCTGGCAAACCTGAGAATAGCGTTCCGATACCTTAATAAGGAATCGTTCAAGACACTGTACACTGTGTATGTTAGGCCCATACTGGAGTATGCAGCACCAGTCTGGAACCCACACCTGGTCAAGCACGTCAAGAAGTTAGAGAAAGTACAAAGGTTTGCAACAAGGCTAGTCCCAGAGCTCAAGGGAATGTCGTACGAGGAAAGGTTAAGGGAAATCGGACTGACGACATTGGAGGACAGAAGGGTCAGGGGAGACATGATAACGACATACAAGATACTGCGGGGAATAGACAAGGTGGACAGAGATAGGATGTTCCAGAGAGGGGACACAGGGACAAGGGGTCACAACTGGAAGCTGAAGACTCAGACGAGTCACAGGGACGTTAGGAAGTATTTCTTCAGTCATAGAGTTGTCAGCAAGTGGAATAGCCTTGCAAGTGAAGTAGTGGAGGCAGGAACCATACATAGTTTTAAGAAGAGGTATGACAAAGCTCAGGAAGCAGAGAGAGAGAGGATCCAGTAGCGATCAGTGAAGAGGCGGGGCCAGGAGCTGAGTCTCGACCCCTGCAACCACAATTAGGTGAGTACAATTAGGTGAGTACACACACACACACACACATATATTTATATATATATATATATATATATATATATATATATATATATATATATATATATATATATATATATATGTCGTGCCGAATATGTAAAACTGGTCAATTAGCAAGAACTCATTTAAAATTAAGTCCTTTCTAAAATTTTGTCTTATACGTTTAAAAATACATTTTCTTCATTAATGTTGATGTGAAAATTTATAATTTTACACCAAAAGGAACTTAGAAAACGTACCTAACCTTATTATAACAAGAACAATTTATTTTAGCCTAACCCAACTAAATATATTTTAGATTTGTTTACAATAATTTAATACTAAACAAACACAGTGAAATATATTTTTTTCGTTAGGTTCAGAATGATTTTGGCGAAATTATTGCATACACAAATTTTCACTTGTCCTATATGGCAAGATGAGCGTTGCTATTTAAGCCAAGATCGCAAGTTCTGCCTATTCGGCACGACATATATATATATATATATATATATATATATATATATATATATATATATATATATATATATATATATATATATATATATATATATATATATAAATAATATATATATAAGTGTATATATATATGCATTATATATATATATATATATATATATATATATATATATATATATATATATATATATATATATATATATATATATATATATATATATATAAAGACAACCACGAGGGGAGCCGAGTCATAGGTCTAGGCCTTTCCTGCTGCAATTTACACATCAGGAGCTTGCAATGCAGCACACATGCTTCTCCTTCTAGCAACCTGCAGTATGTTTCCTTCATAAAATTATGGCGTATTTATTATTTACACTTCCTACTGGTCATGTTTACCTGCTCATCATGTCTAAATACACCTCCAGAATTTTCATGTCATTTTGATTACCTATGACGCAGAGTATGTAAGGTAGCCTGCCTGAGTGTTTGCAGGCAGGATAACCTTGTATCTGGTGACCAGCAACACTATCTAGCCTGCCTGAATGTTTGCAGGCAGGATAACCTTGTATTTGGTGACCAGCAACACTATCTAGCCTGCCTGAGTGTTTGCAGGCAGGATAACCTTGTATTTGGTGACCAGCAACACTATCTAGCCTGCCTGAGTGTTTGCAGGCAGGATAACCTTGTATCTGGTGACCAGCAACACTATCTAGCCTGCCTGAGTGTTTGCAGGCAGGATAACCTTGTATTTGGTGACCAGCAACACTATCTAGCCTGCCTGAGTGTTTGCAGGCAGGATAACCTTGTATCTGGTGACCAGCAACACTATCTAGCCTGCCTGAGTGTTTGCAGGCAGGATAACCTTGTATCTGGTGACCAGCAACACTATCTAGCCTGCCTGAGTGTTTGCAGGCAGGATAACCTTGTATCTGGTGACCAGCAACAATACAGAGCCTACCTGAGTGTTTACAGGCAGGATAACCTTGTATCTTGTGATCAGCAACACCATCTAGCCTGCCTGAGTGTGTGCAGGTAGGATAACCTTGTATCTGGTGACCAGCAACACTATATATAGTGTTGCTATATCTGGTGACCAGCAACACTCTATCCTGTCTGAGTGTTTGCAGGCAGGATAACCTTGTATCTGGTGACCAGCAACACCATCTAGCCTACCTGAGAGTGTGGAGGCAGGATAACCTTGTATCTGGTGACCAGCAACACTATCTAGCCTGCCTGAGTGTGTCCAGGCAGGATAACCTTGTATCTGGTTACCAGCAACACTATCTAGCCTGCCTGAGTGTATGTACGCAGGATAACCTTGAATCAGGTGACCAGCAACACTATCATGCAACATTATGACTCAGAGTCACGACACCAGACACACTAATATTGGCGCCAATACGTAATTCATTCAATACTCTCCAGCAATATATTGACAGATACACACACACACACACACACACACACACACACACACACACACACACACACACACACACACGCGCGCGCGCGCGCATGCACATATAACAGGCCTAGTGTCTAATCGACATTTGCCTAATACCAAATGGTAACTAACACACACACAGGTATAATAAAGCTCACGGTTGATGGAGAGTAACCTAGTTGCGACCAGTGAAGATGCGGGGCCATGAGCTAGGACTCGACCCTTGCAACCTCTACTAGGTGAGTACACACACACACACACATTCTCTAGCACACAGTGTGCTAGAGAATGGAAGCAAAAAGGACCCTGGAGAATAATGAGAGCAGTCGTAGAGCCAAAACGATTATTATCAGGTAAGACGGGAGGCCCAACGACAATACGAAAATGGCATAGCAGTCCTAGGACCGGTACTGTTTCTGGTATTTGTGAATAACATGACGGATGGAATAGACTCCGAAGTGCCAGTGTTGGAAGATAATGTGAAGATGATCAGAAGAATTCAATCAGACGAGGACCAGGCATAACTACAAAGGGATCTGGACAGGCTGCAGGCCTGATTCAGCAATTGGCTCCTGGAGCTCAACCCCCACAAGCGCAAAGTCATGAAGATTGCGAAAAGACAAAAAAGACCGCAGACGGAGTACAGTCTAGAGGGCCAGAGACTGCAAACCTTCCTCAAGGAAAAAGATCTTGGGGTGAGTATAACACTGGTCACATCTCCTGAGGCACACATCAACCAAATAACTGCTGCAGCACATGGGCGCCTAGCAAACCTCAGAACAGCGTTCCGCCATCTTAATAAGGAATCGTTCAGGACCCTGTACACCGTGTACGTTAGGCCCATATTGGAGTATGCAGCACCAGTTTGGAACCCACACCTAGCCAAGCACGTAAAGAAACTAGAGAAAGTGCAAATGTTTGCAACAAGACTAGTCCCAGAGCTAAGAGGTATGTCTTACGAGGAGAGGTTAAGGGAAATCGACCTGACGACACTGGAGGACAGGAGAGATAGGGGGACATGATAACGACATACAAAATACTGAGAGGAATTGACAAGGTGGACAAAGACAGGATGTTCCAGAGATTGGACACAGCAACACGGGGACACAATTGGAAGTTGAAGACACAGATGAATCACAGGGATGTTAGGAAGTATTTCTTCAGTCACAGAGTAGTCAGGAAGTGTAATAGTTTGGGAAGCGATGTAGTGGAGGCAGGATCCATACATAGCTTTAAGCAGAGGTATGATAAAGCTCATGGTGCAGGGAGAGTGACCTAGTAGCGGCCAGTGAAAAGGCGGGGCCAGGAGCTATGACTCGACCCTTGCAACCACAACTAGGTGAGGGCGCGCGCGCACACACACACACACACACACACACACACACACACACACACACACACACACACACACACACACACACACACACACACACACACACACACAATAACTCAAAGAGAGACAAGAATACATTTTCATTTTATTACCTTTGTTGTGTCAGTCAATTAGACACTAACAGCTTATTAATGTGTCTATCTTGTGGCAGCTTTGTTAAGCTTTCAAGTTTCTCCACTCTAAAAAGGTCATTACGATACTGATAAGCGCAATGAATAACATGAATAATACCATGTGTGTGTGTGTGTGTGTGTGTGTGTGTGTGTGTGTGTGTGTGTGTGTGTGTGTGTGTGTGTGTGTGTGTGTGGGTGTGTGTGTGTGTGTGTGTGTGTGTGTGTGTTTGTGTGTGTGTGTGTGTGGGTGTGTGTGTGTGTGTGTACGCACCTAGTTGTACTCACCTAGTTGAGGTTGCAAGGGTCGAGTCCAAGCTCCTGGCCCCGCCTCTTCACTGATCGCTACTAGGTCACTCTCCCTGTACCGTGAGCTTTATCATACCTCTGCTTAAAGCTATGTATGGATCCTGCCTCCACTACATCGCTTCCCAAACTATTACACTTCCTGACTACTCTGTGACTGAAGAAATACTTCCTAACATCCCTGTGATTCATCTATGACTTCAACTTCCAACTGTGTCCCCGTGTTGCTGTGTCCAATCTCTGGAACATCCTGTCTTTGTTCATCTTGTCAATTCCTCTCAGTATTTTGTATGTCGTTATCATGTCCCCCCTATCTCTCCTGTCCTCCAGTGTCGTCAGGTCGATTTCCCTTAACCTCCCAACGTAAGACATACCTCTTAGCTCTGGGACTAGTCTTGTTGCAAACCTTTGCACTTTCTCTAGTTTCTTTACGTTCTTGGCTAAGTGTGGGTTCCAAACTGGTGCCGCATACTCCAATATGGGCCTAACGTACACGGTGTACAGGGTCCTGAACGATTACTTATCAAGATGTCGGAATGCTGTTCTGAGGTTTGCAAGGCTCCCGTATGCTGCAGCAGTTATTTGGCTGATGTGCGCTTCAGGAGATGTGCCTGGTGTTATACTCACCCCAAGATCTTTTTCCTTGAGTGAGGTTTGTAGCCTCTGGCCCCCTAGACTGTACTCCGTCTGCAGTCTTCTTTGCCCTTCCCCAATCTTCATGACTTTGCACTTGGTGGGGTTGAACTCCAAGAGCCAATTGCTGGACCAGGTCTGCAGCCTGTCCAGATCCCTTTGTAGTTCTGCCTGGTCTTTGATCGAATGAATTCTTCTCATCAACTTCACGTCATCTGCAAACAGGGACACTTCGGAGTCTATTCCTTCCGTCATGTCGTTCACAAATACCAGAAGGAGCACTGGACCTAGGACTGACCCCTGTGGGGCCCCGCTGGTCACAGGTGCCCACTCTGACACCTCGCCACGTACCATGACTCGCTGCTGTCTTCCTGACAAATATTCCCTGATCCACTGTAGTGCCTTCCCTGTTATCCCTGCCTGGTCCTCCAGTTTTTGCACTAATCTCTTGTGTGGAACTGTGTCAAATGCCTTCTTGCAGTCCAAGAAAATGCAATCCACCCAACCCTCTCTCTCTTGTCTTACTGCTGTCACCATGTCATAGGATTTCCTGTCCCTGAAACCATGTTGGCTGCTGTTGATGAGATCATCCCTTTCTAGGTGTTCCACCACTCTACTCCTGATAATCTTCTCCATGACTTTGCATACCATGCATCTCAGTGACACTGGTCTGTAGTTTAGTGCTTCATGTCTGTCTCCTTTTTTAAAGATTAGAACTACATTTGCTGTCTTCCATGACTCAGGCAACCTCCCTGTTTTGATAGATGTAAAGTAAAAGGACGCAAGTGCAACTACTGTGACATTTTATTGCGGCAATGTTTCACTCTCCAGGAGCTTTGTCAAGCTCTTCGTAACAGCTTGACAAAGCTCCTGGAGAGCGAAACGTTGCCACAATAAAATGTCACATTAGTTGCACTTGTTTCCTTTTACTTTACATATTGTCGGTAATTCTACCAACATTATTACAATTTGATAGATGTATTGAATATTGTTAAGCATACACATAGCACCTCTGCTCCCTCTCTCAGGACCCATGGAGAGATGTTATCCAGCCCCATTGCCTTTGAGGTAACTAGCTCACTCAGAAGCCTCTTCACTTCTTCCTCGGTTGTGTGTACTGTGTCCAGCACTTGGTGTACCCCACCTTTCCGTCTCTCTGGAGCCCCTTCTGATTCCTCTGTGAACACTTCTTTGAATCTCTTGTTGAGTTCCTCACATACTTCATGGTCATTTCTTGTTGTGTCTCCTCCTTCCTTAGCCGAAGCTGTATAACAGATTCGGGTCAGATTTGGCTTTCACTGCTATGTCGTTTTCATTATGTTGTTCGGCCTCCCTTCTTATCTGTGCATCTTCATTTCTGGCTCTATGACTGCCCTCCTTATTCTCCTGGGTCCTTTGCCTTCTATATTTCTTCCATTTCCTAGCATACTTGGTTTTTGCCTCCCTGCACCTTTGAGTGAACCATGGGCTCATCCTGGATTTTTCATTATTCCTGTTACCCTTGGGTACAAACCTCTCCTCAGTCTCCTTGCACATTGTTGTTATATATTCCATCATCTCATTAACTGGCTTCCCTGCCAGTTCTCTGTCCCACTGAACCCCATTCAGAAAGTTCCTCATTCCTGTGTAGTCCCCTATCTTGTAGTTTGGTTTCATTTGCCCTGGCCTTCCTGCTTCCCCCTCCACTTGTAGCTCTACTGTGTACTCAAAGCTTAAAACCACATGATCGCTGGCCCCAAGGGGCCTTTCATATGTGATGTCCTAAATACCTGCACTACTCAAGGTGAATACTAGGTCCAGTCTTGCTGGTTCATCCTCTCCTCTCTCTCTTGTAGTGTCCCTTATGGGTTGGTACATGATGTTTTCCAGTACCACCTCCATCATCTTAGCCCTCCATGTATCTTGGCCCCCATGTGGCTCCAAGTTCTCCCAATCAATTTCCTTGTGATTAAAGTCAACCATGATCAGGAGCTTTGCCCTGCTTGCATGAGCTCTTCTGGCCACTGTAGCCAGTATGTCAACCATTGCTCTATTGCTCTCATCATACTCTTGCCTTGGCCTCCTGCTGTTCTGTGGTGGGTTATACATCACTGCAATTACCACTTTGGGACCTCCAGAGTGAAGCATTCCCGCTATGTAACTTCTTGCTTCTCCGCTGTCTCCTCTCTCCAGCTCATCAAAATTTCATCGGTTTTTGATCAGCAGTGCCACTCCTCCACCCTCCCTGTTCCCTCTGTCTTTCCTCAGGATCTGGTATCCCATTGGAAAGATGGCATCTGTTATCATACCTGTAAGCTTGGTTTCTGTGACAGCTATGATGTCCGGTGATGCCTCTTTGGCTCTTTTGTGCCACTCCCACATATTTGTTATTCCATCAGTGATTGTGTACCATACCTTCAGTTTCCTCTCCAACACTGAGGTTTGGGGGGGCCTGTGAGGGTGGGAGACCTGGTAGCATACTGTGGGAATCTATAGCTGGGTGTTGGGTGGAAGCTGTGAGTATGGATTGTAGTTTGTGTTGGGATGGTGTGATAGGTTGTGGGGTTCTGGGGATGGTTCTATGTGTACTTGCCCTTGCTGCTCTGTCCTGCTCTGATTGACCTCTGCTGGTTCTGTCCTTGTCACCCTTCCTAGCTCCTTTCGTTTTTGTCCTCTCCCTCACCTGCTGCTGTTCTGTTTGTGTGCTGTCTCTGTCTAGGAACACCCTCTTGTACTCTGCCAAGTACTTCAACCATGGTTTCTCTTGGAGGATCCTGTTCCACACTGTTTCTGTCCTGAAAATCAGCCTGATCAGTCATTTTCTCCCCTGCAAGTACCCCCCAATTCTCTGAAAATTTACAATCTCATCCATACCTTCTTCACCTATTTCTGTGATGTTCTCACTCTCCTTTCTTTCTGCCTGCTGTCTTTCAGTGTGTGTGTTTCCTCTCTCTCCTGAAGTCCAGGGATAAACACTGATTTTGCCTCGTCCTTCTTCCATTGCCTTTCCCTCTGTGACTCTGGTTCCTGTCTGTACGTGGTCATTTTCTCCCTTGTTTTTTCCAGTGGCTCTCGGTAGCATGGTTGTGCATCTGCATTTGACCTATCACCCTCTCTATCTGCACCCAGCTGCTCTCCCCTTTCACTCCTTGGCCCTTCTTGGCAGGCTATGACTTTAGCATAATTCATATCTCCTTCCTGTTTGGCCTCTCAGCTTCATATGCTGTGTCTTCTCTGGTCAATGCTCCTGTAACTTGCTTCAGCCTGTTTACCTCATCTTCTAGGACCCTTATCATGGCTACTGCAGTTTTGACTTGTGCCTCCCAATTCTTCTTCTCCAACCTTTTTTCCAATTTCACAGAAAGTCTCCATTTTTCAGAAAGCTCTCCTAATTTTCTCTCCCACTCATGTTCCATCCTTTTCCACTGCTCCTCCATCCACTCCTCCCTACCAAAACCATTCTCATCTGATCCCTGGTTCCTTTGAGTCCCCACCATTTTTTCTTTTTTTCCTTCTTTTTCCCTTTTCTTCCCTTTCTTTTTTTCTTTTTTTAGAAAGAGAGAGAAGGGAAAGGTAGGAGAGAGAGAGGGAGGAGAGTGAGAAAGGAAAAGGGGGAGAGAGAGGGAGAGAGATGGAAGAGAGAGGGGAGAAGGGGGAGAGAGGGGAGAGATGGAAGAGAGAGGGGAGAGAGAGGAGAGAGGGAGAGAGAGGAGAGGGGAGGAGGGGAGAGAGATGAGAAATGGGAGAGGGGAGATAATGAGGGGGAGAATGTTAGAGGGGGAGAGATGTCAGAGGGGAGAGATGTTAGAGGGGAGAGATGGGAGATAGGTAGAGAGATAGACAGAGATAGGGAGAGAAAGCGAGAGCAAGAGTGAGAGAGCGAGAGAGAGAGAGAGAGAGAGAGAGAGAGAGAGAGAGAGAGGGTTTCAGGTCAGTTTACAGGAAGGTGCGAAATCCTGTGTGTGTGTGCGTGTGTACTACAGCTTTTACAAGTGCCTGACCACTTGTTTCTGTGTGTGTGTGTGTGTGTTTATGTGAGTCTTTATTACCCACCTATGTACTACATATGTACCCAATCGCTTGGTTCCCACTGTGCTGTCTTGTGTGCTTAAAATTACATTCAATTCTGTAACACTAGGCCTCACCTACTGTGTGTGTATGTGTGTGTGTGCCTATGTGGGGAGCCGCGTGTCCACACTAGCTACCTCTCATTAACTGCTTTACTCTCCTATGCCTCAGTAAATTCTATTAAATGCCGCTTATTCTAATTCTGATAGCTCCAGGAGAGTGACCCCCAGTTTCCAGCTAGAGACTGGTACTGTTGACCCCATGCAACTCAACTAGGTGAATATTACGTGCGGCTGGCAGTGGTGCTGAAGTATCACGTTGCCGGTCCGTACAGTACCTGGGTCCCAAGTAGTTGAAGATGCTTGATGCTTCTCAGTAATTTTTTTTACTACCTTCATGTAGGCACTGTAGTCACTAGTGTGTGTGTACTCACCTAATTGTGGTTGCAGGGGTCGAGACTCGGCTCCTGGCCCTGCCTCTTCACTGACCACTACTAGGTCCTCCCTCTCCCTGCTCCATGAGCTTTATCATACCTCATCTTAAAACTATGTATGGTTCCTGCCTCCACTGCATTGCTTGCCAGACTATTCCACTTCTTAACAATTCTGTGGCTGAAATACTTCCTAACATCCCTTTGACTCATTTGAGTCTTCGGCTTCCAATTGTGACCCCCTTTTTTGCGTTCAATCTCTAGAACATCCCGTCTCTGTCCACCTTCTCTATTCCATGCAGTATTTTGTATATCGTTATCATGTCTTCCCTGAGCCTCCTGTCCTGCAGTGTTGTCAGACCAATTTCCCTTAGCCTTTCTTCATAGGACATTCCTCTTAGCTCTGGAACTAACCTTGTCACAAACCTTTGAACTTTCTCTAAGTTCTACACTTGTTTGACCAGGTGTGGGTTCCAAACTGGTGCTGCATACTCCAGTATGGGCCTGACGTACAGTGTATAAAGTCTTGAACGATTCCTTACTGAGGTACCGGAACGCTATTCTCAGGTTTGCCAGGCGCCCATGTGCCGCAGCAGTTATCTGGTTAATGTGTGCTTCTGGCGATGTGCTCGGTATTATATTCACTTCAAGGTCTTTCTCCTAAAGTGAGGTTTGCAGTCTTTGGCCTCCTAGCCTATACCCTATTTGCGGTCTTCTTTGCCCTTCTCTATTCTTCATGACTTTGCATTTGGCAGGGTTAAATTCTAGGAGCCAGTTGCTGGACCACGCATCCAGCCTGTCCAGGTCTCTTTGTAGACCTGTGTGGTCCACATCTGATTTAATTCTACTCATTAACTTCACATCATCTGCAAATAGGGACACTTCTGAGTCTATCCCTTCCATCATGTCTTTCACATATACCAAGAATAGCAGTGGTCCTAGGACTGACCCCCGAGGGACCCCACTCGTCACAGACGCCCACTATGATACCTCATCACGGACCATGACACGTGTGTGTGTGTGTGTGTGTACTCACCTAGTTGTACTAACCTAGTTGAGGTTGCAGGGGTCGAGTCCGAGCTCCTGGCCCAGCCTCTTCACTGATCGCTACTAGGTCACTCTCCCTGAGCCGTGTGTGTTGTGTGTGTATGTGTATGTGTATGTGTATGTGTGTGTGTGTGTGTGTGTGTTTGTGTGTACTCACCAAATTGTGGTCGCAGGGGTCAACACTCAGCTCCTGGCCCCGCCTCTTCACTGATCACTACTCGGTCCTCTCTGCTCCATCATACCTCATCTTAAAACTATGTATGATTCCCGCCTCCACTACACCACTTTCTAGGCTATTCCGATGCCAGACAACTCTATGGCTGAAGAAATACTTCCTAACATCCCTTTGACTCATGTGAGTCTTCAGCTTCCAATTGTGACCCCTTGTTTCTGTGTCCCCTCTCTGGAACACCCTGTCTTTGTCAACCTTGTCTATTCCACACAATATTTTATATGTCATTATCATGTCTCCCCTGACCCTCCTGTCCTACAGTGTCGTCAGGCCAATTTCCCTTAACCTTTCATCATAGGACAAACCCCATAGCTCTGGGACTAGACTTGTTGCAAACCTTTGCACTTTCTCTAATTTCTTGATGTGCTTGACCAGGTGTGGGTTCCAAACTGGTGCTGCATACTCCAGTGTGGTCCTGATGTATATGGTGCACAAAGTCTTGAACGATTCCTATTACAAACACTGATTTCATATCACAACATCTCCACATGAGTGTATTTTTATTTCATTATCCTGATATCACTGTAGTAACATAAAAGTTCGGGATACAAAATAAACACTAACATTTATAATCTTTACTATAACAATATTGACATAAAAACATATAATCTTTGGTATAGATACATATATCCTACAATAATTATAATTTCACACACTGCGTCACCTGACACACTCACAGGGTACAGACGACACCCTTTACAGTTTTATAACACACCTTCTCTACCGTGTCATAGGACACCCTCGTCTCTGCATTATAACACACCATCTACTGTGTCCACATGACACCCTTGTCTCTGCATTATAACACACCATCTCTACTGTGTCCACACGACACCCTTGTCTCTGCATTATAACACACCATCTCTACTGTGTCCACATGACACCCTTGTCTCTGTGTTATAACACTTGTCTGTGTCACACGACACACCATCTTTCCGCATAATAACACTCCCTTCTCTTAGTATCACCCGCATAGCATCTTACTCTTCAGAGGCCAGCCTGGCAATGCACGCTGGTAGAATCAGCCGGAGGCCAGCTAGGTCCACTGAGGCCAGTGAGGCCTGCAGGTATAAGTCCGCAGAAGAGGCCAGTAAAACTGCGACCAGAGGCCCACAGGTGATAGAGTCCAGAATGGCCAACAGGTAACCAAGTGCTAAGGCCCACGATAACTGAAGCCAGCAGACTAAGCGAGGCCCGCAGGTAACTGAAGTCCGCAGGGATCTAACTGACTAGTAAAACTGCAGCCAGGAGGCCCGCAGATGACTGAAGTCAGCAGTGAGTCAGTAGGTATCACAGAGTACTCCGTGAGGCAGTCAGTCTGGTGAACACTCGCAGTAAGGCGGGCTCAGTAGTCCCAACACTGGGTTTGATGGCGTACCCAGTGGTACTGCAGGCCGGCAGGTTAACAGTCTAACCACTAGTTTGGTAGGAGGCCGCAACAATTCCTTACCGAGGTATCAGAACGCTATCCCAAGGGTTGCCAGGCACCCATAAGCTGCAGCAGTTATCTGGTTGATGTGCGCCTCAGGAGATGTGCTCGGTATTATACTCACTACAATATCTTTATCTTGGGTGAGGTTTGCAGTCTTTGGCCACCTAGACTATACTCTGTCTGCAGTCTTCTTTGCCCTTCCCTGATCTTCATGACTTTGCATATGGCAAGGTTAAATTCAAGGAGCCAGTCGCTGGACCAGGCATGTAGCCTGTCCAGGTATCTTTGTAGTCCTGCCTGATCCTCGACTGATTTGATTCTCCTCATTGACTTCACATCATCTGCAAACAAGGACACTTCTGAGTATATCCCTTCTGTTATGTCATTCACATATGCCAAAAATAGCACAGGTCCTAGGACTGACCACCGTGGAAACCAGTTCGTCACAGACGCCCACTTAGACACCTCATCACATACCATGACTTGTTGCCTCCCTGACAGATATTCTCTGATATATTGCAGTGCCTTTCCTGGTATGTGTGCGTGCCTGATCCTCTAGCTTTTGCTAGTGTGTGTGTGTACTCACCTATATGTGGTTGCAGGGGTCGAGTCATAGCTCCTGGCCCCACCTCTTCACTGGTCGATACTAATTCACTCTCTCCCTGCTCCATGATCTTTGTCATACCTCTTCTTAATGCTATTTATGGAACTTGCTTCCACTACTTCACTCTCCAGATTATTCCAGTTCCTGACAACTCTAAGACTAAAGAAATACTTCCTGACATCCCTATGACTCATCTGGGTTGTCAGCTTTCAATTGTGTCCCCTTGTTTCTGTATCCCTTCTCTGAAACATTCGATCCTTGTCCACCTTGTCAATGCCTCTTAGTATTTTATACATTGTTATCATGTCCCCTCTATCCCTCCTATCCTCTAGAGTTATCAGGTTGAGTTCCCTTAACCTCTCCTCATAAGACATACCCCTCAGTTCCAGGACTAACCATGTTGCAAATTTTTGCACATTCTCCAATTTCATGACATGTTTAACTAAGTGAGGGTTCCATACTGGTGCTGCATATTCCAGTATAGGCCTTACGTACACGGTGTACAATGTCGTGAATGAGTCCTTACTCAGATGTCTAAACGCCAATCTCAGGTTTGCCAATCTCCCATATGCTGCAGCAGTTATTTGATTGATGTGTGCCTCAGGAGACATGTTCATTATAATGCTTACCCAAAGCTCCTTTTCTTTGACATTTGCAGCTGTTGGTTTCCTAACCTGTACTCCATCTGCGGTCTTGTGTATCCTTCCCCAATCTTCATGACCTTACACTTACTGGGGTTAAACTCCAGGAGCCATTTGTCGGACCATACTTGTAGTTTGTCCAGGTCCCCTTGTAATCTTAACTGATCCTCACCCACTTGTATTCTCATCAGTTTCACATCATCAGCGAACAGTGACACTTCTGAATCTATTCCTTCCACCATGTCATTGACGTATACAAGAAACAGCACCAGGCCTAGGACTGAACCTTGCGGAACCCCACTCGACACATGCACCCACTTCGACACTTCAGCACGTACCAACACTCGTTGTTTCCTTCCTGTCAGGTATTCCCTGATCCATTGCAGTACTTTCCCTGTTATTCCTGCCTGCTCCTCTAATTTTTGCACCAGTCTCTTGTGTGGTACTGAGTCAAAAGCCTTCTTGCAGTCTAAAAAGATACAATCTACCCATCCCTCTCTCTCTCCTGTCTGTTACCTTATCTGTTACCTTATCGTAGAACTCAAGTAGATTTGTGACACAGGATTTTCCATCTCTGAAGCCGTGCTGACTATCGTGTATGAGCCCAATCTTTTCAATGTGTTCCACTACTTTTCTCCTGATAATCTTTTCCATGACTTTACATACTATACAAGTCAGTGACACTGGTCTGTAGTTTAATGCTGCCTGTCTGTCCCCTTTCTTAAAAATTGGAACTACATGTGCTGTCTTCCATGCCTCAGGCAACTGCCCAGTTTCGATGGATTTACTGAAAATTGCTGCTAGCAGCACACACAGTTCCTCTGCTCCCTCTCTCAGTATCCATGGAGATAAGTTATCTGGGCCCATCACCTTTGAGGTATCAAGTTCATCTAGCAGTTTCTTCACCTCTACCTTGGTTATGTGCATTGTGTCCAGCACCTGCTGGTGTACCCTACCTCCACAGTTTGCTGGAAGCATTCCTGACTCTATTGTGAATACTTTTCTAAATCCCTGCATATTCATGTCTGGTTCTTCTGCTCAGCTCCTTGTTTTCTTGAGTCCTTTGCCATTTCCATGCTCTAGCACACTTGGCTTTGGCCTCTTTACACCTCCAGTTAAACCATGGGCTCACTCTGGTCTTACCATTTTTCCTGTTGCCCTTTAGTATGAACCTTTCCTCTGCCTCCCTGCACTTAGTGGTCACTATTTCCATCATTTCATTTCCTGTCTTTCCATCTAGTTCTCTTTCCCACTGTACTTCATGCAGGAAACTTCCCATTCCTATGTAGTCCCCTTTTTTGAAGTTCAGTTTCTCTCTTTGTTCTCGTGCTGCTGCATTCTCCACTGTTAACTCTACAAGATATTCAAAACTCAGGACATCATGATCACTAGTGCCAAGGGGTATTTTGTGGGTGATATCCCCTATGTCTGAACTATTCAAGGTGAATATGAGATCCAGCCTTACTGCAACATCCTCTCCTCTCTCTCTCTGGTTGTATTCCTAACATGTTGGTGCACGAAGTTCTCCAATACAGTCTCCAACATCTTAGCCCTCCATGTTTCTGGTCCCCCGTGTGACTCTAGGTTTTTCCCAGTCATTCTCTTTATGATTGAAATCCCACATTATAAGCAATTTTGTCCTACCCATATGAGCCCTCCTGGCCACTTCAGCTAGTGTATCCACCACTGTCCTATTGCGCACATCATCTTGTCCTCCTGCTGTTAAGTGGTGGGTTATACATCACTGCTATCATCACCTTTGGACCCCCAGTCTGAAGTGTTGTCTGTTTCCCTTCTTTCCATTCCTCCCATCTCCTCAAAAATCCACTGGTCTTTTTTTATGAGCAATGTTACTCCTCCCCCTCTGTTCTCTCTGTGTTTCCTCATAATCTGATATCCAGGTGGAAAAATTGCATCCATTATCATCCCTGTAAGTTTTGTCTCTGTTAGTGCTATGATGTCAGGTGATGCATCATTGATGCATTCTTGCCACTCCTCACTCTTATTTGTTATTCCATCTGCATTGGTGTACCATACCTTTAGCTTCCTTTCCATTACTGTATTTTGGGAGATGGAAGAGGAAGGTGCAGGCTGGGAGGGTGGGAGGCAGGGCAGAATATTATGGGAGGCTGCTGTGATTGTGAAATTAGTGCTTAGGGGGGTGGTGGCTATGGAGTGAGGTTCGTTTCTGTTTACTGTGTTTGGGTGATATGTGGTGACAAGGGTTGAGAGATTTCTGTAAGCATTTGTGTTTGATGTTCCCCCAAAGGCCGAGCTTTCATGTCTGTCATTGCCTGTCCTGTCTCTCTTTCCTTCCACTGGTTTTGTCTTGCTCTCACTTTCAGTTGTTCCCTTTCCTTTCATGTTCTGTCTCGATTGGGGAACACTTTTTGATAATCTGGAGAGTCCTTTAACAGTGGTTTCTGTTGTAGTATCCTGTTCCATACCACATCTGTCTTGAATGTCAATTTGATTGGTTTATTTTTTCCCTCGAATACCCCCCCCCCCAAGTCTGTGAAAATTCCCTAACTGAGACATGTCCCTCTCTCCTGTTATTGCAATGATTTTCTTAATCTCTGTTCTCTCCCAATGCTTTCTTTCATCATAGGTCTGCCCTTCAGCCTCCTGAAGCCCATGAATAATTACTGACCTCTCCCTCTCCTCTTCCCATTTCTTTTCCCTCTGTATCTCTGTATCTGATTTAAGCATCTCCATTGCTGTTTCCCTAATCATCTCCCAGACACCATGATGACCTGATATTACTGCTGCAAAAGACTGCTTAGCTCCATCCCCTCCTTCAGTCCCCTTGCTGCCTGCTGATGTTCCCATTTCAGTCATCTTGCTCCTTTTGGACCTCATCTTTAGATCCTGCTTCAGCACATCCATTTCTTCCTCCAGTCTCTGTATCTTTGCCTCAGCTACTACAGCTCATGATTCCCACTTCTTGCTCTCTGCAGATATTTGCTCTAACATGTTATTGCAAAGCTTGTTTAACCTTTTCTTCCATTGTTCCATTTTATTCTTGAGCCGTTCTACCCATTCTTCCTTTTCCGACCAGCCATCATCGGTTCCCTTGCCTTTACGTCCTCCCTTTAGAGATCCCATTTTGTTTTTATCCTGTTGGGATGTTCTAGCTGCTTCAGCTTATCGTAAAAATGTGTGTGTGTGGTGGGGGGATTTATGAGCTAATGTATTAGGTTAGGTTTGTGTGTGTGTGTGTGTGTGTGTGTGTGTGTGTGTGTGTGTGTATACAAGGTGTATACATGGCTGTATATACCCAGCTGTGTTTAACAAATACTGATGACACGTAATATACTGATACAATGTCCCGCAAAAAACAATAGTAAACAATAGACAAATTTTTACAAAGTCTATAACTGACAAAAACACAATACAAATCATTATATAATATTACAAATCATAGGATAATAACATAAATCATAGGATAATAAGTAATATAATACAAAACATAAACTACTAATATAAATCCTACAAGCAGGTAATACAAATCTTATTATCAGTTAATAACAAAAATAACAGCCTAAAATAATTAGTAAAAATCGCTAATACAAATCATTAAAATAACCAACACAGATCACAATAAGTTAACACAAATCACAGTAAGTTAATATAAATCATAGTAGTTTAACCCTTAAACTGTCCAAGCAGATTTACGTTCACATGCGTAGTGCTACAAAAGTAGATCTATGTTTTTTTTACATATTTTCATATATAACAAAACAAAAAAGTAGATCAAAGTTTTTTTTACACTATTTCAAATGTAAAAAAAGAAAAGAAGATCTACTTTTTTTACATACTTTCAAATGTTGAAAAAACGTAGATCTACGTTTGGACAGTTTAAGGATTAATACAAGTCACAGTAAATTAACATAAATCACAATAAGCTAACACAAATCTTTGTGGAGTCACACTACCTAGGTGAGAGACAGACGGACGGACGGACGGACGGACGGACGGACGGACGGACGGACGGACGGACGGACGGACGGATGGTGTTAACAAAAGAAAATCTGAGGTAGTGGAAGAAAGCAGCAGTGAAGACGTAGAGAGAAGACACACACACACACACACACACACACACACACACACACACACACACACACACACACACACACACACACACACCAGCAAGTGCTGGATGAGGTACATATAACCAAGGAGGAGGTGAAGAAGCTGCTATGCGAACTTGACACCTCAAAGGCGGTGGGACCAGACAACATCTCTCCATGGGTCCTTAAAGAGGGAGCAGAGATATTGTGTGAGCCATTAACAAAGATCTTCAACACATCATTTGAAACTGGGCAACTCCCTGAGGTATGGAAAATGGCAAATGTAGTCCCAATTTTTAAAACGGGAGACAGACATGAGGCACTAAACTACAGACCTGTATCACTAACGTGTATAGTATGCAAGGTCATGGAGAAGATCATCAGGAGGAGAGTGGTGGGGCACCTGGAAAGAAACAAGTGTATAATTGACAACCAGCACGGTTTCAGGGAAGGAAAATCCTGTGTCACAAACCTACTAGAGTTTTATGACAAGGTGACAGAAGTAAGACAAGAGAGAGAGGGGTGGATCGACTGCGTATTTTTGGACTGCAAGAAGGCTTTCGACACAGTTCCTCACAAGAGGTTACTGCAAAAGCTAGAGGACCAGGCACACATAACAGGAAAGGCACTGCAATGGATCAGAGAATATCTGACAGGGAGGCAACAACGAGTCATGGTACGCGACGAGGTGTCAGAGTGGGCGCCTGTGACAAGCGTGGTTCCACAGGGGTCAGTCCTAGGACCTGTGCTGTTCTTGGTATACGTGAACGACATAACGGAAGGGATAGACTCAGAAGTGTCCTTGTTTGCAGACGATGTGAAGTTAATGAGAAGAATCGAATCGGACGAGGATCAGGCAGGACTACAAAGAGATCTGGACAGGCTACAAGCCTGGTCCAGCAACTGGCTCCTTGAATTTAACCCTGCCAAATGCAAAGTCATGAAGATTGGTTAAGGGCAAAGAAGACCGCAGACACAATATAGTTTAGATGGCCAAAGACTGCAAACCTCACTCAAGGAAAAAGATCTGGGGGTGAGTATAACACCGAGCATATCTCCTGAGGCGCACATCAATCAGATAACTGCTGCAGCATACGGGCGCCTGGCAAACCTACGGATAGCGTTCCGATACCTCAGTAAGGATTCGTTTAAGACTCTGTACACCATCTACGTCAGGCCCATACTGGAGTATGCAGCACCAGTTTGGAATCCACACCTAGTCAAGCACGTCAAGAAATTAGAGAAAGTGCAAAGGTTTGCAACAAGACTAGTCCCAGAGCTACGGGGATTGTCCTATGAAGAAAGGTTGAGGGAAATCGGCCTGACGACACTGGAGGCCAGGAGGGTCAGGGGAGACATGATAACGACATATAAAATACTGCGCGGAATAAACGAGGTGGACAAAGACGGGATGTTCCAGAGATGGGACACAGACACAAGAGGTCACAATTGGAAGTTGAAGACTCAGATGAATCAAAGGGATGTTAGGAAGTATTTCTTCAGTCATAGAGTAGTCAGGCCATGGAATAGCCTAGAAAGTGATGTGGTGGAGGCAGGAACCATACATAGTTTTAAGGCGAGGTATGATAGAGCTCATGGGGCAGGGAGAGAGAGGACCTAGTAGCAATCAGCGAAGAGGCGGGGCCAGGAGCTGTGAATCGACCCCTGCAACCACAAATAGGTGAGTACAAATAGGTGAGTACACACACACACACACACACACACACACACACACACACACACACACCAGTGTGTCATTACTAAACACAGCTGACAGTACTCTTATCTGTCATTACCAGTGTCAACACTGAACACGGCTGACAGCACTATTATCTTTCATTACTACTGTCAACACTGAACACAACACAGCTGACAGATATACCGTCCCACGACTACACTTGAACATACTGTACACAGCACTCAGGTCGACTTGTTGCTGTCGCCTGACACAGCACTCAGATCGACTTGTTGCTGTCGCCTGACACAGCACTCAGGTCGACTTGTTGCTGTCGCCTGACAGCACTCAGGTCGACTTGTTGCTGTCGCCTGACACAGCATTCAGGTCGACTTGTTGCTGTCGCCTGGCAGCACTCAGGTCGACTTGTTGCTGTCGCCTGACACAGCACTCAGGTCGACTTGTTGCTGTCGCCTGACAGCACTCAGGTCGACTTGTTGCTGTCGCCTGACAGCACTCAGGTCGACTTGTTGCTGTCGCCTGACACAGCACTCTGGTCACCAGACACCTTCACCCGGTCATCAATGACCTTTCACCACTGTCTTGTATCGCTAACAGTGACCAAGGTCACACTTGGAGTGACTAAGGCCACACTAGGAGTGACCAAGGTCACACTCGTAGTGACCAAGGTCACACTCGGAGTGACAAAATTCACACTCGGAATGACCAAGGTCACACTCCGAGTGACCAAGGTCACACTCCGAGTGACCAAGATCACACTCGGAGTGACCAAGGTCACACTTGGACTGACCAAGGTCACACTCGGAGTGACCAAGGTCACACCTGGAATGACCAAGGTCACACTTGGAGTGACCAAGGCCACACTCGGAGTGACCAAGGTCACACTTGGAGTGACCAAGGTCACACTCGGAGTGACCAAGGTCACATTTGGAGTGACCAAATTGACACTTGGAGTGACCGAGGTCACACTTGGAGTGACCAAGATCACACTCGAAGTGACCAAGGTCACACTCTTGCGTGACCGAGATCACACTCGGAGTGACCAAGGTCACACTTGGAGTGACCAAGGTCACACTGCGAGTGACCAAGGTCACACTTGGAGTGACCAAGGTCACACTCGTAGTGACCAAGGACACACTTGGAGCGACCAAGGTCACACAGTGACCAAGGTCACACTCAGTGACCAAGGTCACACTCAGAGTGACCAAGGTCACACTCGGACTGACCAAGGTCACACCTGAAGTGACCAAGGTCACACTTGGAGTGATCAAGGTCACTAGGAGTAACCAAGGTCACACTTGGAGTGACCAAGGTCACACTCGTAGTGACCAAGGTCACTCTTGGAGTGACCAAGGTCACACTTGGTGTGACCAAATTCACACTTGGAGTAACAAACCTCTCATACTTGGAGTGACCGAGGTCACACTTGTAGTAACCAAGCTCACACTTGGAGTGACCAAATTCACACTTGGAGTGACCGAGGTCACACTTGGAGTGACCAAGGTCACACTCGAAGTGACCAAGGTCACACTCGGAGTGACCGATATCACACTCGGAGTGACCAAGGTCACACTTGGAGTGACCAAGGTCAAACTTGGAGTGACCAAGGTCACACTCCGAGTGACCAAGGTCACACTCCGAGTGACCAAGGTCACACCTGGAGTGACCAAAGTCACACTTGGAGTGGCCAAGATCACACTCATAGTGACCAAGGTCACACTTGGAGTGACCAAGGTCACACTCGGAGTGACCAAGGTCACACTCAGAGTGACCAAGGTCACACTCAGTGACCAAGGTCACACTCGGAGTGACCAAGGTACAGCAGGGACAAGTGTCTCATCTACAGACCTTCATATTATGTTAATACAAGACACTGAATTACAGTGACACACAAGTGTTGTGTGTTCACACGCAGGTGTTATGTGTTCACGCTGGGAACACAGTTGTTCACCCACAGGGTACAAGGCGCTATGTGCTCACACCTAAGGTAAACAGGTGTTATGTGCTCACACATAAGGCACACAGGTGTTATGTATTCACACAGGTGTTATGTGTTCACACACAGGTGTTATGCGTTCTCACACAGATGTTATATGTTCATACATAAGACACACAGGTGTTATTTGTTCATACACAGGGCACACAGGTACTATGAGCTCACACATAAGGCACACAGGTGTTGTGTGTTCACACGCAGGTGTTATGTGTTCACACAGGGAACACAGGTGTTGTTCACACACAGGGTACAACGTGCTATGTGCTCACACCTAAGGTAGACAGGTGTTATGTGCTCACACATAAGGCACACAGGCGTTAAGTATCCACACACAGGTTATGTGTTCGCACACAGGTGTTGTGTTCACACACAGGGCACACAGGTGTTATGTGTTCATACATAGGTACACAGGTGTTATATGCTCACACACAGGGCACACAGGTGTTATGTGTTCACACACTGGGCACATATGTGTTCACACACAGGGCACACATGTGTTGTGTACACACATAAGGCACACAGGTGTTGTGTGCTCAAAGAGCACACAGGTGTTATATGTTCATACATACGGAACACAGGTGTTATGTGTTCACACAAAGGCACACAGGTGTTATGTATTCAGAGAGGGCACACAGGTGTTATGTGTTCACACACAGGGCACACAGGTGTTATATGTTCACAGGACAAACAGGTGTTATGTGTTCACACAGGGCACACAGGTGCTATGTGATCACATACAGGACACACAGGTGTTATGTGTTCACACAGGGTACACAGGTGTTGTGTGTTCACAGAGGGCACACAGGTGTTATGTGTTCACACACGGGCACACAGGTATTATATGTTCACACAGGGCACACAGGTGTTATGTGCTCACACAGGGCACACAGGTTATGTGATCACATACAGGGCACACAGGTGTTATGTGTTCACACAGGGCACTCAGGTGTTATGTGTTCACACAGGGCACACAAGTGTTATATGTTCAAATACAGGGCACACAGGTGTTATGTTCACACACGGCACACAGGTGTTATGTGTTCACACACGACACACAGGTGTTATGTGCTCACACACAGGTGATACGTTCACAGACAGAGCATACAGGTGTTATATATTCACACACAGGTGTTATGTGTTCACACAGGGCACAGGTGTTATGTGCTTACACAGGGTGTGCAGGTGTTGTGTTCACATACAGGGCACACAGGCGTTATATGTTCACACAGGGCACACAGGTGTTATATGTTCATACAGGGCACACAGGTGTTGTGTTCACACAGGTGTTATGTGTTCACACAGGTGTTGTTTGTTTACACAGGGCACACATGTATGTCCAAACAGGTGTTATGTGTTCACACAGGGCACACAGGTATTATGTGTTCACACAGGGCACACAGATGCTATGTATTCACACACATGGCACACAGATGTTATGTGTTCATACAGAGAACACGGAAGTTATATGTTCACACACAGATGTTATATGTTCACACTTAAGATACACAGGTGCTATGAGTTCACACACGACACACAGGTGTTATGTGTTTACATAAAAGGCACACAGATGCGAAGAGTTCACACACAAGGCACACAGGTACTATGTGCTCACATACAAGGCACACAGGTGCTATGTGTTCGCAAACAAGGTACACAGGTGCTATGTGCTCACATACAGGTGTTATGTGCTCACACACAGGTGTTATGTGCTTACCCAGGTGTTATGATCAGGCTCTGATCCACCAGGAGGCCTGGTCACAGACCGGGCCGCGGGGGCGTTGACCCCCGGAACTCTCTCCAGGTAAACTCCAGGTAAACATACATAAGACACAGGTGTTATGTGCTCAACATGCAGTTGAGATAACTCGAGGTTAAAACAACGAACACACGAGTGATCACATTACCTTAAGTGATCATTTTAGTAACATCCACAACTTAATGTGGAGAAAATGTGACGTGTGAGAAGGTAAGTGAAGAAGTGACGTGTGAGAAGTGAAGGAGTGACGTGTGAGAAGTGACGTGTGAGAAGGTAAGTGAAGGAGTGCCGTGTGAGAAGGTAAGTGAAGGAGTGACGTGTGAGAGGTGAAGGAGTGACGTGTCAGAAGGTAAGTGAAGGAGTGACGTGTGAGAGGTGAAGGAGTGACGTGTCAGAAGGTAAGTGAAGGAGTGACGTGTGAGAAGGTAAGTGAAGGAGAAGTGACGTGTGAGAAGGTAAGTGAAGTAGTGACGTGTGAGAAGGTAAATGAAGGAGTACTTTACTTGAGTTTACCTTAATGTATCCTTGATGACAGAGAACGTAAGAAACAGTGTAGGTAAACTGTAGAATATTGTTAGTATCCTTCAATGTCCTCAGATTTATAATAAATTAAGTCACATGTGCAACATCTGGCTATCTTTATTTTGTAGATGTTTGGTCATCCAGAGGCTTTATCAATACTATACAAGAACATTATCTGTAGACTGCTGGAGTATGTACAGAAGACAGTGGAAAACATGTTATTCCAGTTGTGGGTTCTATACTGGTCCTGCATACTCCAACATAGACCTGACATATGTTGTATAAAGGGTCCAGAATGACTTCGTTGAGATTCTGAAGGCTACCCTTAGATTTCCCAGAGGAACACTGGCAGTAGAGGTTACTCGGCAGACGAGTCTCTGGTGATATACCAGGTACTATGCTCACCCCTAGGTCTTTCTCTGTGAGTAAAGTCTGCAGCTTATCTTCCTTTAGTCTGTACTATGTGCCTGGTCTCCAAGCCCCTTCACCAGTCCTCTTAACCTTCCATTTACCCGGGATTGAATTCAAACAACCACTTCTCTGACCACTCTTGAAGTTTCTCCAGATTCCTTTGAAGCTATTTCTTGTCCTTATCTGTTTTTATTCTCCTCATTAATTTTACATCACTGGAAACAGAGATACATCTGACTCAATCCCATCTGAAATGTCATTCGGATTGTGGAAATTTATTTGGTCCCTAAAGTTCCACAGGACAGATACGGCGTACAAAGGTGGCCCGGTGGCCTGGTGGCTAAAGCTCCCGCTTCACACACGGAGGGCCCGGGTTCGATTCCCGGCGGGTGGAAACATTCCGACACGTTTCCTTACACCTGTTGTCCTGTTCACCTAGCAGCAAATAGGTACCTGGGTGTTAGTCGACTGGTGTGGGTCGCATCCTGGGGGACAAGATTAAGGACCCCAATGGAAATAAGTTAGACAGTCCTCGATGACGCACTGACTTTCTTGGGTTATCCTGGGTCGCTAACCCTCCAGGGTTAAAAATCCGAACGAAATCTTATCTTATCTTAAAGGGGTCCCCGCATGGCCGTTATGGAACGGCTGAGCTGGGTGGCCCTTAAACCCACCCAAACAAAAGCGTTCTCTCCCGGATTGTCGAACGTGGATGGTAGGCACTTATTAATTTATAGATTTACCCTTCAGGGAAGAAGTAGGTAGTTTACTGTTAGTACACTAATATTAGGATTATTGAGGCAACTGTAGATAATAATAATGTAGACCTAAGACCTTAACATAGGTAGTAATAGGCCGATAATGTAGGCAAACACTAGGTTAAGTTAGCTAGGGAGAACTGGCAGCCCTAGTTTGAACTATGAGGCGTGGGTCTCGAAGACACAATAGCGTCCTTCTGTAGACAGACACCAACTGGACAAGACGTGCCATGATCAGCAGACGGCGCCCCCCACGTGTCTTCACATTTGAGACCTGGGGAAATCTGGTAGAGGCACCTCGATGTACCGTAGATGACCTCCTCCGTCAGACCCATACAGTAAGACAAAACCTCCACTTTCTCTTAGGATTTCTGGCCAGTGTCTGGGGAAAAATTGTGAGTTAAACTGTAGGCCTGTATGCAGCTGGCAGTGCATGCCCAGTACGTACCAGTGTCTCTTGTCTACCTAGAAGCTAGTGTCCGTGTCTGCATAGTTGTACTAGGGGATACACACCCCCTTGGATATAGGAATTTCTGAGGTGCAGGCAGGTCACTAATAACGATTGAATATTGCAGGAATTAAGGCTCCCGGTTGCACGTGGTTTCTGAGGGGAAGTCCAGAGGGGCTAAGGCTAAGCTTAGGGAAGTTGAAGATCAGGATATATGCTGCAACACCAAGTAAGTTAGTCCTTTATATGTGCATGCAGGCGAGTTTCTTGCAACATCAATCATTTATGAAAATCTGTCCTATAAGCCACTTGTGAGGCTGAGGTACCCACCTCAGAGCTCAGTGCCAACAGAACTTGCCAGGGTAGGCGACTCACTTGGAGGCAGTCCAGACAAATTTTCACACGGATGAACTAGAAGCAGTACGGGTCCTAACACCGATCCTGTGGTACACCGCTTGTTCTTCACTTTCCCCATTCTGACATCTCATGGACAGTCACTTTGCATCCTTTTCCTAAAGTACTTTTTGATCCACCAGTGTGTGTTCCCTTTTATTCCTGACTGCATTTGTAAGTTTTTAGCCCAGTCTCTTTTGGGGTATAGTATCAAATGCCTTTTTTTGCAAACTAAGAACATGCAGTCCATTGCAAACTAAGAACATGCAGTCCATTCATCCCTCCCCCCCCTCTCTCTTTCTCTCTCTCACCTGTCTCACTTCCGTTACTTAGTTACAGAATTCTAAGGTTTACCTGGAGTTTACCTGGAGAGAGTTCCGGGGGTCAACGCCCCCGCGGCCCGGTCTGAGACCAGGCCTCCTAGGTTAGTGTTGTTTATGACACTACATCTCTCTGGAGTATTCTACCATTCTTCCTCTATCTTCTTTACCATGTATGGTGTACACGTTAGCGAAATTGGTCTGCAATTCAACATTTTCTGTCTCCTTTCTTAAATACAGGGATTACACTCGCCATTTTCCAGATCTCTGGAAACTGTCCCATGTCCATTAAACTGTAGATCTTAGTGGTTCAAACAGTGCTCTAGCTTCCTCTAGCAAAAGTCATTGTGACACCTTGTCAGTCGTACTGCCTTGATGTATTAAGCTCCACTAAAAGTTTTTCCACCTCTTTCCCTGCTGTGTATATGGTGTCCTATACCTGTCGTGTATTCTTTTTCAGTCAAATCACCTTTCTTTCTGTCATCTTTCTTCTTATGTATCTGTGAAGCAGCTATGGTTCAGCCTTGTCCTTTACTTCAATGTCATTCTTATAGTGTCGTTCAACCTCTCGCCTCACCCTCGTATATTCCTTTCTGGATAATCTGCTCATTTTTCTATTCTCACCTGTTCTACGCTTTCTATAGTTTCCACGTTCATATCTTTCTCTGTTTTACCTCTCTAATTGAACCACGCGCCCTCTTCATCATTTTCATTTCTCCTCGTTCTGGGTATGAAGTTCTCTGCCTCCGACATTTTCCAGCTAGGTGCTCCAATATCTCATCTGCTGACTTTCCTCCTGGCTCCCTCTCACTACATAGCATTCAGGAAACCTCTCATCCCATCTTCTGAAGTTTGGCTTCTCATTCCCTCCACTTGCCATTCTTTCCTCTACTTTTAGTTCCACAAGTTACTCAGTGGTGTAATAGCGCACAAAATGCTTGATAACGGAATAAAAGGAAAAGTTGTTGATGGATCTATAATTTCCTAACAAATAGAACACAAAGAGTAGTAGTCAACAGAGTCAAGTCTGAGGCGGCTACGGTGAAAAGCTCTGCAAGGCACAGTACTCGCTCCCATCTTGTTCCTCACCCCTCATATCTGACATAGACAGGGATATAAGCCACAGCACCGTGTCTTCCTTTGCAGATGACACCCAAATTTGTATGACAGTGTCCTCCATTGAAGACACTGTAAGACTCCAGGCGGACATCAACCAAATCTTTAAACGGGCTGCAGAAAACAATATGAAGTTCAATGATAAGAAATTTCAATTACTCCGCTATGGAAAACGTGAGGAAATTAAAACTACATCGGAGCATAAAACAAATTCCAACCACACAATAGAGCGAAAAACTAATGTAAAAGACCTGGGAGTGATCATGTTAGAGGATCTCACCTTCAGAGACCATAACATTGTATCAATTGCATCTGCTAGAAAAATGACAGGATGGATAATCAGAACCTTCAAAACTAGGGATGCCAAGCCCATGATGACACTCTTTAGGTCGCTTGTTCTATCTAGGCTGGAATATTGCTGCACACTAACAGCACCTTTCAAGGCAGGTGAAATTGTTGACCTAGAAAATGTACAGAGAACCTTCATGGCACGCATAATGGAGATAAAACAGTTCAATTACTGGGAACACTTGAAATTCCTGAACCTGTACTCCCAAGAATGCAGGCGGGAGAGATACATGATTATATACACTTGGAAAATCCTAGAGGGATTAGTACCAAACTTGCACACCAAAATCACTCCCTATGAAAGCAAAAGACTCGGCAGACGATGCAACATTCCCCCAATGAAAAGCAGGGGCGCCACTAGCATGTTAAGAGACAACACAATAAGTGTCAGGGGCCCAAGACTGTTCAACTCCCTCCCAGAATACATAAGGGGGATTATCAATAGACCCCTGGCTGTCTTCAAGAAGGCACTGGACAGGTACCTAAAGTCAGTACCTGACCAGCCGGGTTGTGGTTCGTACGTCGGGTTGCGTGCGGCCAACAGTAACAGCCTGTTTGATCAGGCCCTGATCCACCATGAGGCCTGGTCACAGACCGGGCCTCGGGGGCGTTGACCCCCGGAACCCTCTCCAGGTATAATCCAGGAAATGTTCAGTAGTGTACGGTCGCTGGTGCCCAGTTGGCTCTCATATTCTATTTCACCTATATAAGACCTACTTGCTGTAAATAATATGGTCTACGTCCAGTCTTATACACTCATCTCTCTTGTTGTGTCCTTAATATGCTGATATCAAGTTTTCCTTGATTGTCTCCATCAAGTCAGTTCTCCATGTTCCTTGTTCCCCATGTGGGTCCCAGTTCTCCTAATCTGTATTTTTTGTGCTTGAAATCACCCATATCAAGTAGCTTACCGTAGCCCTATACACACTCCTAGCTGCTTCTGCTATGATGTTAACCATTTGTTGTTGTCTTCATATCCGTCCCTCACTCCCCCTACTGTGAGGCAGTTGGTTGTAAACCACCGACACTACTACTGTAGCTTCCTCCAGTCTATACTGAGCTCATTATGTAGTAACAAACTCATCGTTTCAAAACTCAACTGATTTCTGATTAGCAGTGCTACTCCTGGGCTGCTGTTTCCTTCGTCTCTCCTCATCACCTGATATCCTGCTTGCAGTATGGCATGTGATATTATTGCAGTCAGCTCTGTCTCTGAGATAGCTATGACATCTGGGTTACCTCTACCGATCATAACCGGGAACTTCCTATAATTACGTCAATAACGTTACATTTTCTATACCAGTTGTAAACCAGTCTTTATAGAAATGTTATTTAATTTAATACTTTTTATTTTACTTTCATCTCATCACTCTGATATTCCTGAGTTTTTGTGATGCACTTAGTGTTCTGTCCCTCACCTCTCACTGCCTGGTGCTGTCTAGGCTTTCTGAAGGTTCATCTCACAGGAACGGTGTGTGTGTGTGTGTGTGTGTGTGTGTGTGTGTGTGTGTGTGTGTGTGTGTGTTATATCACCCACTACGTCCTCACTGGTCTATTAAATAAGAGTTGGTGTTTCTGAAGTTTCAATTTTTCTCAATTTTCAACTGTGGTCTGGTTATCACTGTTGCAGTTCCTGTCTTATTTTATTTATACATTATTTCATGTCCTTTAATAACCTTATGTGTTCAGTTATCAACCAGCCCGGGTGTCTTTACTGTCAACATTTCAATATAACTCTCGTTTCTCTGCTCTGGCAGCCATGTTATTAGAAGTGGGCAACACACACCTGCTCGTGTTCTAATTTTGTCATAATATATGATTTAAATAGCTTTTTTTTTTATAAATTCTCGGTCCATGTATGTGAAAGTTATTTTACAGTTTGGCAGCGCAGCGAGTGACAGCCTCGTAATTTTCTGCTGGAGATTTTTTTTTTTTGTTAATAATAACTCGTATGTTGTATATTTCTCACTGTGATACTGCCAATATCTTGTTACACTGTATTCTTTGTGGCTTGATTTTACTTCTGTAATTTTCATCACACACACACACACACACACACACACACACACACACACACACACACACACACACACACACACACACACACATACTTCACACACACACACACACACACACACATACTTCACACACATACTTTCAGGGACGTTTCAGGGATGGGAAATCCTGTGTCACAAACCTACTGGAGTTCTATGACATGGTGACAGCAGTAAGACAAGAGAGAGAGGGTTGGGTGGACTGCATTGTCTTGGACTGCAAGAAGGCGTTTGACACAGTTCCACACAAGAGATTAGTACAAAAACTGGAAGACCAAGTAGGGATAACAGGGAAGGCACTACAATGGATCAGGGAATATTTGTCAGGAAGACAGCAGCGAGTCATGGTACGTGGCAAGGTGTCAGAGTGGGCACCTGTGACCAGCGGGGTCTCACAGGGGTCAGTCCTAGGACCAGTGCTGTTTCTGGTATTTGTGAACGACATGACGGAAGGAATAGACTCCGAAGTGTCCCTGTTTGCAGATGACGTGAAGTTGATGAGAAGAATTCATTCGATCGAAGACCAGGCAGAACTACAAAGGGATCTGGACAGGCTGCAGACCTGGTCTAGCAATTGGCTCCTGGAGTTCAATCTCAATAAGTGCAAAGTCATGAAGATTGGGGAAGGGCAAAGAAGACCGCAGACGGAGTACAGTCTAGGGGGCCAGAGACTACAAACCTCACTCAAGGAAAAAGATCTTGGGGTGAGTATAACACCAGGCACATCTCCTGAAGCACACATCAACCAAATAACTGCTGCAGCATATGGGCGCCTGGCAAACCTCAGAACAGCATTCCGACATCTTAATAAGGAGTCGTTCAGGACCATGTACACCGTGTACGTTAGGCCCATATTGGAGTATGCGGCACCAGTCTGGAACCCACACCTAGCCAAGCATGTAAAGAAACTAGAGAAATTGCAAAGGTTTGCAACAAGACTAGTCCCAGAGCTAAAAGGTATATCCTACGAGGAGAGGCTAAGGGAAATCAACCTTACGACAATGGAGGACAGGAGAGATAGGGGGGACATGATAATGACTTACAAAATACTGAGAGGAATTGACAAGGTGGACAAAGACAGGATGTTCCAGAGATTGGACACAGTAACAAGGGGACACAGTTGGAAGTTGAAGACACAGATGAATCACAGGGATGTTAGGAAGTATTTCTTCAGCCACAGAGTAGTCAGCAAGTGGAATAGTTTGGGAAGCGATGTAGTGGAGGCAGGATCCATACATGGCTTTAAGCAGAGGTACGATAAAGCTCATGGTTCAGGGAGAGTGGCCTATTAGCGACCAGTGAAGAGTCGGGGCCAGGAGCTTGGACTCGACCCCTGCAACCTCAACTAGGTGAGTACAACTACGTGAATACACACACATACACATACACACACATACACGCGCACACACACACACACACACACACACACACACACACACACATACACGCACACACACACACACACACACACACACACACACATACACGCACACACACACACACACACACACACACACACACACACATACACGCGCACACACACACACACACACACACACACACACACACACACACACACACACACACACACACACACACACACACTGACTCTGCAAGTCTTCATCAATGTGGTCATGGTGTAACAGCTCACAAGATACGTGCAAAAGGAATAATTGGAAAGACGAATATGAATTTTTAACTTTTTAAAAAGTAGATACAAATATTAATAGTAAAGAGTTAAGTGAGTGGCTGGCACATTGAATGTTTCTGTACCACAACAATACTGTACTCGACTCTGTACCACAACAATACTGTACTCGACTCTGTACCACAACAATACTGTACTCGACTCTGTACCACAACAATACTGTACTCGACTCTGTACCACAACAATACTGTACTCGACTCTGTCCTCTTCCTATCCTCATGTCAGACACAGACGGAAATGTAAACCACAGCACCGTTTCTTCCATTGTAGACGATACTAGAATTTGTTTAAATGTGTCATCCACTGAAGATACTGCAAATTTGCAAGTGGATGTCAACCAAGTCTTCCGATGGGCAACAGAAAACAATATAATATTCAATGAGTACAAATTCCAACTACTGCGTTATGAAAAACTTGAAGAATTTAAAGCTAGAGCATAGTATAACAAAGCTAGAGCATAGTATAACAAAGCTAGAGCATAGTATAACAAAGCTAGAGCATAGTATAACAAAGCTAGAGCATAGTATAACAAAGCTAGAGCATAGTATAACAAAGCTAGAGCATAGTATAACAAAGCTAGAGCATAGTATAACAAAGTTAGAGCATAGTATAACAAAGCTAGAGCATAGTATAACAAAGCTAGAGCATAGTATAACAAAGCTAGAGCATAGTATAACAAAGTTAGAGCATAGTATAACAAAGTTAGAGCATAGTATAACAAAGCTAGAGCATAGTATAACAAAGCTAGAGCATAGTATAACAAAGCTAGAGCATAGTATAACAAAGCTAGAGCATAGTATAACAAAGCTAGAGCATAGTATAACAAAGTTAGAGCATAGTATAACAAAGCTAGAGCATAGTATAACAAAGCTAGAGCATAGTATAACAAAGCTAGAGCATAGTATAACAAAGCTAGAGCGTAGTATAACAAAGCTAGAGCATAGTATAACAAAGCTAGAGCATAGTATAACAAAGTTAGAGCATAGTATAACAAAGCTAGAGCATAGTATAACAAAGCTAGAGCATAGTATAACAAAGCTAGAGCATAGTATAACAAAGTCTAACCACACAATAGGGCGAAAAACTAATGCAAATAACTTAGCAGTGATAATGTCAAGAGGATCACACCTTCAAGGACCACAACAAATGTTATTATCACAACTACGAGAAAAATGATAA
>NC_091306.1:33341764-33464264 GCF_038502225.1 Cherax quadricarinatus | reverse complement strand
CAGCACCAGGGGTGACAGCACCAGCACCAGGGGTGACAGCACCAGAAGTGACAGAACCAGCACCAGGGGTGACAGCATCAGCACCAAGGGTGACAGCACCAACGCTAGGGATGACACCACCAGGAGTGACAGCACCAGCACCAGGAGTGACAGCACCAGCAACAGGGGTGACAGCACTAGTACCAGGGATGACTGCACCAGCATCAGGGGTGACAGCACCAGCACCAGGGGTGACAGCACCAGCACAAAGAGTGACAGCACCAGCAACAGGGGTGACAGCACCAGCACCAGGGGTGACATAACCAACATCAGGAGTGACAGCACCAACACCAGGGGTGGCAGCACCAGGAGTGACAGCACCAGCACCAGGGGTGACAGCACAGAACCAGGGGCCACAGCACCAGCACCAGGGGTCACAGCACCAGGAGTGACAGCACTGGCACCAGAAGTGACAGCACCAGAACCAGGGGTGACAGCACCAGAAGTGACAGAACCAGCACCAGGTGTGACAACATCAGCACCAGGGGTGACAGCACCAACACTAGGGATGACACCACCAGGAGTGACAGCACCAGCACCAGGAGTGACAGCACCAGCAACAGGGGTGACAGCAATAGTACCAGGGGTGACAGCACCAGCATCAAGGGTGGCAGCACCAGCACCAGGGGTGACAGCACCAGCACCAAGAGTGACAGCACCAGCAACAGGGGTGACAGCACCAGCACCAGGAGTGACAGCACCAGCACCAGGAGTGACAGCACCAGCACCAGGAGTGACAGCACCAGCACCAGGAGTGACAGCACCAGCACCAGGGGTGACAGCACAGCACCAGGGGCCACAGCACCAGCACCAGGGGGTCACAGCACCAGGAGTGACAGCACCAGCACCAGGAGTGACAGCACCAGCACCAGGGGTGGCAGCACCAGTACCAGGGGTGACAGCACCAGGAGTGACAGCACCAGGACCAGGAGTGACAGCACCAGCACCAGGAGTGACAGCACCAGCACCAGGAGTGACAGCACCAGCACCTGGGGTGACAGCACCAGTACCAGGGGTGACAGCACCAGCACCAGAAGTGACAGCACCAGCATCAGGAGTGACAGCACCAGGAGTGACAGCACCAGGAGTGACAGCAGCAGCACCAGGAGTGACAGCACCAGGAGTGACAGCACCAGCATCAGGAGTGACAGCACCAGCACCAGGAGTGACAGCACCAGGAGTGACAGCACCAGCACCAGGAGTGACAGCACCAGGAGTGACAGCACCAGCACCAGGAGTGACAGCACCAGCACCAGGAGTAACAGCACCTGCACCAGGAGTGACAGCACCAGCACCAGGAGTGACAGCACCAGCACCAGGAGTGACAATTCCAGCACCAGGAGTGACAGCACCAGGAGTGACAGCACCAGCACCAGGAGTGACAGCACCAGGAGTGACAGCACCAGCACCAGGGGTGACAGCACCACGGGTGATAGCACCAGCACCAGGAGTGACAGCACCAGGGGTGACACCACCAGCACCAGGAGTGACAGCACCAGCACCAGGAGTGACAGCACCAGCACCAGGAGTGACAGCACCAGCACCAGGAGTGACAGCACCAGCACCAGAAGTGACAGCACCAGCACCAGGAGTGACAGCACCAGCATCAGGGGTGACAGCACCATGGGTGATAGCACCAGCACCAGGGGTCACAGCACCAGGAGTGACAGCACTGGCACCAGAAGTGACAGCACCAACACTAGGGATGACACCACCAGGAGTGACAGCACCAGCACCAGGAGTGACAGCACCAGCAACAGGGGTGACAGCAATAGTACCAGGGGTGACAGCACCAGCATCAAGGGTGGCAGCACCAGCACCAGGGGTGACAGCACCAGCACCAAGAGTGACAGCACCAGCAACAGGGGTGACAGCACCAGCACCAGGAGTGACAGCACCAGCACCAGGAGTGACAGCACCAGCACCAGGAGTGACAGCACCAGCACCAGGGGTGACAGCACAGCACCAGGGGCCACAGCACCAGCACCAGGGGGTCACAGCACCAGGAGTGACAGCACTGGCACCAGAAGTGACAACACCAGAACCAGGGGTGACAGCACCAGCACCAGGGGTGGCAGCACCAGTACCAGGGGTGACAGCACCAGGAGTGACAGCACCAGGACCAGGAGCGACAGCACCAGCACCGGGAGTGACAGCACCAGCACCAGGAGTGACAGCACCAGCACCTGGGGTGACAGCACCAGTACCAGGGGTGAAAGCACCAGCACCAGAAGTGACAGCACCAGCATCAGGAGTGACAGCACCAGGAGTGACAGCACCAGGAGTGACAGCAGCAGCACCAGGAGTGACAGCACCAGGAGTGACAGCACCAGCATCAGGAGTGACAGCACCAGCACCAAGAGTGACAGCACCAGGAGTGACAGCACCAACACCAGAAGTGACAGCACCAGCACCAGGAGTGACAGCACCAGCACCAGGAGTAACAGCACCTGCACAAGGAGTGACAGCACCAGCATCAGGAGTGACAGCACCAGCACCAGGAGTGACAATTCCAGCACCAGGAGTGACAGCACCAGGAGTGACAGCACCAGCACCAGGAGTGACAGCACCAGGAGTGACAGCACCAGCACCAGGGGTGACAGCACCACGGGTGATAGCACCAGCACCAGGAGTAACAGCACCAGGGGTGACAGCACCAGCACCAGGAGTGACAGCACCAGCACCAGGAGTGACAGCACCAGCACCAGGACTGACAGCACCAGCACCAGGAGTGACAGCACCAGCACCAGAAGTGACAGCACCAGCACCAGGAGTGACAGCACCAGCATCAGGGGTGACAGCACCATGGGTGATAGCACCAGCACCAGGGGTCACAGCACCAGGAGTGACAGCACTGGCACCAGAAGTGACAGCACCAACACTAGGGATGACACCACCAGGAGTGACAGCACCAGCACCAGGAGTGACAGCACCAGCAACAGGGGTGACAGCAATAGTACCAGGGATGACAGCACCAGCATCAAGGGTGGCAGCACCAGCACCAGGGGTGACAGCACCAGCACCAAGAGTGACAGCACCAGCAACAGGGGTGACAGCACCAGCACCAGGAGTGACAGCACCAGCACCAGGAGTGACAGCACCAGCACCAGGAGTGACAGCACCAGCACCAGGAGTGACAGCACCAGCACCAGGGGTGACAGCACAGCACCAGGGTCCAAAGCACCAGCACCAGGGGGTCACAGCACCAGGAGTGACAGCACTGGCACCAGAAGTGACAACACCAGAACCAGGGGTGACAGCACCAGCACCAGGGGTGGCAGCACCAGTACCAGGGGTGACAGCACCAGGAGTGACAGCACCAGGACCAGGAGTGACAGCACCAGCACCAGGAGTGACAACACCAGCACCAGGAGTGACAGCACCAGCACCTGGGGTGACAGCAACAGTACCAGGGGTGACAGCACCAGCACCAGAAGTGACAGCACCAGCATCAGGAGTGACAGCACCAGGAGTGACAGCACCAGGAGTGACAGCAGCAGCACCAGGAGTGACAGCACCAGGAGTGACAGCACCAGCATCAGGAGTGACAGCACCAGCACCAGGAGTGACAGCACCAGGAGTGACAGCACCAGCACCAGGAGTGACAGCACCAGCACCAGGAGTGACAGCACCAGCACCAGGAGTAACAGCACCTGCACCAGGAGTGACAGCACCAGCACCAGGAGTGACAGCACCAGCACCAGGAGTGACAACTCCAGCACCAGGAGTGACAGCACCAGGAGTGACAGCACCAGCACCAGGAGTGGCAGCACCAGGAGTGACAGCACCAGCACCAGGGGTGACAGCACCACGGGTGATAGCACCAGCACCAGGAGTGACAGCACCAGGGGTGACAGCACCAGCACCAGGAGTGACAGCACCAGCACCAGGAGTGACAGCACCAGCACCAGGAGTGACAGCACCAGCACCAGGAGCGACAGCACCAGCACCAGAAGTGACAGCACCAGCACCAGGAGTGACAGCACCAGCATCAGGGGTGACAGCACCATGGGTGATAGCACCAGCACCAGGAGTGACAGCACCAGGAGTGACAGCACCAGCACCAGGGGTGACAGCACCACGGGTGATAGCACCAGCACCAGGAGTGACAGCACCAGGGGTGACAGCACCAGCACCAGGAGTGACAGCACCAGCACCAGGAGTGACAGCACCAGCACCAGGAATGACAGCACCAGCACCAGGAGTGACAGCACCAGCACCAGAAGTGACAGCACCATCACCAGGAGTGACAGCACCAGCATCAGGGGTGACAGCACCAGCACCAGGAGTGACAGCACCAGCACCAGGAGTGACAGCGCCAGCACCAGGAGTGACAGCACCATCACCAGGAGTGACAGCACCAGCACCAGGAGTGACAGCACCAGCACCAGGAGCGACAACTCCAGCACCAGGAGTGACAGCACCTGGAGTGACAGCACCAGCACCAGGAGTGACAGCACCAGCACCAGGGGTGACAGCACCAGCACCAGGAGTGACAGCACCAGCACCAGGAGTGACAACTCCAGCACCAGGAGTGACAGCACCAGCACCAGGAGTGACATCACCAGCACCAGGGGTGACAGCACCATGGGTGATAGCACCAGCACCAGGAGTGACAGCACCAAGAGTGACAACACCAGCACCAGGGGTGACAGCACCACGGGTGACAGCACCACGGGTGATAGCACCAGCACCAGGAGTAACAGCACCAGCACCAGGAGTGACAGCACCAGCACCAGGAGTGACAGCACCAGCACCAGGAGTGACAGCACCAGCACCAGGAGTGACAGCACCAGCACCAGGAGTGACAGCACCAGCACCAGAAGTGACAGCACCAGCACCAGGAGTGACAGCACCAGCATCAGGGGTGACAGCACCAGAACCAGTAGTGACAGCACCAGGAGTGACAGCACCAGCACCAGGAGTGACAGCACCAGCACCAGGAGTGACAGCGCCAGCACCAGGAGTGACAGCACCATCACCAGGAGTGACAGCACCAGCACCAGGAGTGACAGCACCAGCACCAGGAGCGACAACTCCAGCACCAGGAGTGACAGCACCAGGAGTGACAGCACCAGCACCAGCACCAGCACCAGGGGTGACAGCACCATGGGTGATAGCACCAGCACCAGGAGTGACAGCACCAGGAGTGACAGCACCAGCACCAGGGGTGACAGCACCACGGGTGATAGCACCAGCACCAGGAGTGACAGCACCAGCACCAGGAGTGACAGCACCAGCACCAGAAGTGACAGCACCAGCACCAGGAGTGACAACACCAGCATCAGGGGTGACAGCACCAGAACCAGGAGTGACAGCACCAGGAGTAACAGCACCAGCACCAGGAGTGACAGCACCAGCACCAGGAGTGACAGCACCAGCACCAGGAGTGACAGCACAAGCACCAGAAGTGACAGCACCAGCACCAGGAGTGACAGCACCAGCACCAGGAGTGACAGCACCAGCATCAGGGGTGACAGCACCAGCACCAGCACCAGGAGTGACAGCACCAGCACCAGGAGTGACAGCACCAGCACCAGGGGTAACAGCACCAGCACCAGGGGTAACAGCACCAGCACCAGGAGTGACAGCACCAGCACCAGGAGTGACAGCACCAGCACCAGGGTTTAGTTTAATATGTTTGTTATGCACCCCATACCCATCCTGTTGGCGGAAGTCAAAAGATTACAGAGGTACATAATAGGTCCAGGGACTGGACCCCAAAGTTTTGATAGCTGAACTAGGTACGAAGGTAATGAACTCACAAATTACAAAGGTAATGAATCCTGTAAGTAATTTTACTTACTTACGTTTATACATGGCTATAATTATGAACAAATTATAGAGTAATGAGCAATTCACAAGACCACACCTGGTCACAACTGTAATGAGATATTGGTGCAAATATTAATTGTTGGGACACACACACACACACACACACACACACACACACACACACACACACACACACACACACACACACACACACACACACACACACACACACACACACACACACACACACACACACACACACACACACACAAACCTGAGAATAGCGTTCCGATACCTTAATAAGGAATCGTTCAAGACACTGTACACTGTGTATGTTAGGTTCATACTGGAGTATGCAGCACCAGTCTGGGACCCACACCTGGTCAAGCACGTCATGAAGTTAGAGAAAGTACAAAGGTTTGCAACAAGGCTAGTCCCAGAGCTCAAGGGAATGTCGTACGAGGAAAGGTTAAGGGAAATCGGACTGACGACACTGGAAGACAGAAGGGTCAGGGGAGACATGATATCGACATACAAGATACTGCGGGGAATAGACAAGGTGGACAGAGATAGGATGTTCCAGAGAGGGGACACAGGGACAAGGGGTCACAACTGGAAGCTGAAGACTCAGACGAGTCACAGGGACGTTAGGAAGTATTTCTTCAGTCATAGAGTTGTCAGCAAGTGGAATTGCCTAGCAAGTGAAGTAGTGGAGGCAGGAACCATACATAGTTTTAAGAAGAGGTATGACAAAGCTCAGGAAGCAGAGAGAGAGAGGACCCAGTAGCAATCAGTGAAGAGGCGGGGCCAGGAGCTGAGTCTCGACCCCTGCAACCACAATTAGGTGATTACAGTTAGGTGAGGTGAGTATAAGAGGGTGTTCCTAGACAGAGACAGTACACAAACAGAACGAAGCAGCTGAGGGAGAGGACAAAAAATCGAAAGGAGCTAGGAAGGGAGACAAGGACATAATCAGCAGATTTGTAGATGAATGGTTCAGAGAACCGACATGTTGATAAATTAGACACATGTGCAACTCTTGGGTATCTTTATTGAGGAAACGTTTCGCCACACAGTGGCTTCATCAGTCCATACAAAGGAGAATCTTGAAGAACAGGAGGAGAATGAGGTAATCAGTCCCTCAACCTTGAGTCGATGTGGTCAGTCCATCAATCTTGAATAGAATACGGCATACGTGCTGAGAAGGAGCTTATAAACCGTTGGCAGGAGAGGTGCAGCAGTCATAGGTCGTGTAACATTTGTTCAATGTTGAAGTAGGTCGTGCCCAAGAATTAGGCATATTGCCCCCTAAATCCCCCTCCCCTCCCCTCTCCCACATATCCACTGTCCACAGTTCCTCCTCTACCTCCCCCCCCCCACACTCTGACAAACACACTACTAACCTAACACACAGAATTACATAAGTTTTTCATTCTGAGGCAATCAAAATAAAAAACATGGGTTGCCAGAGAGCAGGAAGGAAAACCAAGGGACAGGAGGATGAATCTGCAAAGGAAGATTGGGCAACAGAGCTCACAAAAAGGGAACATGAATGGGAAAAGAAACTAGAACTTAGCATGAGAATGGAGGAGAGAATAGATATGGAAAGCAAGAAGTGGGAGATGCAAGTCATAGCAGCAGAGGCTTGGATACAGAAATTAGAAGAGGAACTGAAAAATCTGAAACAGCCTAAAGAACTAAAGAACATTTTGGGAATGACATCAGAGACTGCTACCTCAGTCACAAATAAGGGGACTGCAGGGAAAGAAGGAGCAAAACTACATGTAGAAGCTCTATCAGAGGGGACTGTAGTAAATGAAAGAGCTAAGCTATATGTGGAGGTCCTAACAGACCACAGCAGAGCCCAGGGAAAGCCGAGAAGGGAAAATGACATGTCACTGAGCCCAAGTACAATAGGTAGTGAAACTGAAGAAAGGAAAGCTGCAATGGAGGAAATTAAATTGAATGAGTGGATACACAAGGATACGCAGTGGGAGAATGAAAGGGAGAGGTCAGTCTTTGTGTATGGGCTCCAGGAAGTTGAAGGGAAAACATATGAAGCAAGAAAACAAGGGGGAAAAAAGCAACTGAAAGCATCATAAAAGCAATAGGAGAAGATGACATGACAGAAACTGAGAGAGATGGTACAAACACGAAAGGAGGAAAGAGAGGGGATGGAGGAGACAGACAGGAGATCCCAGACCCAGGAAAAAAGATCAAATACAGCCTCCCTCACAACTTTCTATAGAAGCCCCCCAACCAGGTCAACCCCAGTGCAACCAAACATTCTAAACCAAATCACCCATGCAATATCCAATGCCCCCACCCACTGCATTACAAACTCCACCCCCACAGCAACCACCCATAGTTCCTTATCAGGTCTCCCACTTCCCCAACCCCAATGTACCCCCAGACCACAGTCTTAGGAAAGAAGTTGAAGGTATGGTATACAAATGCAGATGGAATAACAAATAAGTGTGAGGAGTGGCATGAAAGAATCAAGGAGACATCCCCAGACATAATAGCTCTCACAGATACAAAACTCACCAGAATGATAACAGATGCAATCTTCCCATCCGGATATCAAATCCTCAGGAAAGACAGAGGGAGGAGAGGGGGAGGAGGAGTTGCACTGCTCATTAAAAACTAGTGGGGTTTTGAGAAAATGGAAGGAATGGATGGCACGGGCGAAAGGGACTACTTAGTAGGAACAATCCAGTCTGAGGAACAAAAGGTGATAATTGCAGAAATGTACAACCCACCTCAGAACTGCAGGAGGCCAAGAGAAGAATACGATGAGAGCAACAGAGCAATGGTCGACACACTAGCCGAGGTGGCCAGAAGAGCACACATCGGGGGAGCAAAGTTACTAGTTATGGGTGATTTCAATCACAAGGAGATTGACTGGGAAAACCTGGAGCCCCATGGGGGTCCCGAAACATGGAGAGCCAAGATGATGGATGTGGTACTGGAAAACCTCATGCATCAACATGTTAGAGACACTATCAAAGAGAGAGGTGAGGATGATCCAGCAAGACTGGACCTTGTATTCACCTTGAGTAGTTCTGACATCGAGGATATCATGTATGAAAGGCCCCTAGGAGCTAGTGATCATGTGGTTCTGTGCTTTGACTACATAGTTGAGCTTCAAGATGAGAGAGTAGCAGGAACAGGATGGGAAAAACAAAACTACAAAAGGGGGAACTACTCAGGCATGAGGAACTTCCTGCAAGACATTCAGTGGGAGAGGGAACTGACAGGAAAACCAGTACAAGAAATGATGGACTATGTGACAACAAAATGCAAGGAGGCAGAGGAGAGGTTTGTTCCCAAGGGAAACAGAAATAATGGGAAGAACAGAACGAGTCCTTGGTTCACCCAAAAGTGTAGGGAGGCAAAAACTAGGTGTACTAGAGAATGGAAAAGGTACAGAAGACAGAGAACTCATGAACATAAAGAGATTAACTGAAGAGCCAGAAACGAATATGCACAGATAAGAAGGGAAGCTCAGCGAAAATATGAAAATGACATAGCATCGAAAGTCAAGTCTGACCCGAAGCTGTTGTTTAGCCACATCAGGAGGAAAACAAGAGTCAAGGACCAGGTAATCAGACTGAGGAAGGGTGATTAGGAGTTCACAAGAAACGACCGAGAGGTATGTGAGGAGCTCAACACGAGATTTAAAGAAGTATTTACAGTGAAAACCAGTAGGACTCCAGGAAATCAGAACAGGGGGGTACACCAACAAGTGCTGGATGAGGTACACATAACCAAGGAGGAGGCGAAGAAGCTGCTATGTGAACTTGACACCTCAAAGGTGGTGGGACCAGGCAACATCTCTCTGTGGGTCCTTAGAGAGGGAGCAGAGATGCTGTGTGTGCTATTAACAAAGATCTTCAACACATCCATTGAAACTGGGCAACTCCCTGAGGTATGGAAGATGATAAATGTAGTTCCAATTTTTAAAAAGGGAGACAGACATGAGGCATTAAACAACAGTCCTGTATCACTAACGTGTATAGTATGCAAAGTCATGGAGAAGATCATCAGGAGGAGAGTGGTGGAGCACCTGGAAAGAAACAAGTGTATAATCGACAAGAGCACGGTTTCAGGGAAGGAAAATCCTGTGTCACAAACCTACTGGAGTTTTATGACAAGGTGACAGAAGTAAGACAAGAGAGAGAGGGGTGGATCGACTGCATTCTTTTGGACTGCAAGAAGGCCTTCGACAGAGTTCCTCACAAGAAGGTACTGCAAAAGCTAGAGGATCAGGCACACATAACAGGAAAGGCACTGCAATGGATCAGAGAATACCTGACAGGGAGGCAACAACGAGTCATGGTACGTGACGAGGTGTCAGAGTGGGTGCCTGTGACAAGTGGGGTTCCACAGGAGTCAGTCCTAGGACCTGTGCTGTTTTTGGTATATGTGAATGACATGATGGAAGGGATAGACTCAGAAGTGTCTGTGTTTGCAGATGATGTGAAGTTAATGAGAAGAATCAAATCGGACAAGGATCAGGCAGGACTACAAAGAGACCTGGACAGGCTACAAGCCTGGTCCAGCAACTGGCTCCTTGAGTTTAACTCTGCCAAATGCAAAGTCATGAAGTTTGGGGAAAGGCAAAGAAGACCACAGACACAATATAGTCTAGGTGGCCAAAGACTGCAAACCTCACTCAAGGAAAAAGATCTGGGGGTGAGTATAACATCGAGCATATCTCCTGAGGCGCGCATCAATCAGATAACTGCTACAGCATACGGGCGTCTGGCAAACCTACGGATAGCATTCCGATACCTCAGTAAGGAATCGTTCAAGACTCTGTATACCATTTACGTCAGGCCCATACTGGAGTATGCAGCACCAGTTTGGAATCCACACCTGGTCAAGCACATCAAGAAATTAGAGAAAGTGCAAAGGTGTGCAACAAGACTAGTCCCAGAGCTAAGGGGACTGTCCTACGAAGAAAGGTTGAGCGAAATCGGCCTGACGACACTGGAGGACAGGAGGGTCAGGGGAGACATGATAACGACATATAAAATACTGCACAGAATAGACAAGGTGGACAAAGATTTGATGTTCCAGAGATGGGACACAGAAACAATAGGTTACAATTGGAAGTTGAAGACTCAGATGAATCAAAGGTATGTTAGGAAGTATTTCTTCAGTCATAGAGTAGTCAGGCCATGAAATAGCCTAGAAAGTGACGTAGTGGAGGCAGGAACCATACATAGTTTTAAGGCGAGGTTTGATAAAGCTCATTGAGCAGGGAGAGAGAGGACCTAGTAGGAATCAGTGAAGAGGCGGGGCCAGGAGCTATGACTCGACCCCTGCAACCACAAATAGGTGAGTACAAATAGGTGAGTACACACACACACACACACACACACACACACACACACACACACATACACACACACATACACACACACACATACTCACACACACACACACATACATACACACACACACACACACACACACACACACACACACACACACACACACACACACACACACACACACACACACACACACAAACAAACACACACACACACACACACACACACACACACACACACACACACACAAGTACGAAGAAAACAACAGGGTGATGGTGGACACACTGGCTGAGGTGGCAAGAAGAGCTCACTCGAGCAGAGCAAAGTTACTGGTAATGGGCGATTTCAACCACAGGGAGATCGACTGGGAAAACCTGGAGCCACATGGGGGTCCCGAAACATGGAGAGCCAAGATGATGGATGTGGTACTTGAAAACCTCATGCATCAACATGTCAGGGACACAACCAGAGAGAGAGGGGAGGATGAGCCAGCAAGACTGGATCTTGTGTTCACCCTGAGCAGTTCAGACATTGAGGACATCACTTACGAGAGGCCCCTTGGAGCTAGCGATCATGTGGTTCTGAGTTTTGACTATATAGTAGAGTTACAAGTGGAGAATGTAACAGGAACTGAAGGGGATAGGCCAAACTATAAAAGGGGGGACTACACAGGTATGAGAAACTTCCTGCAGGAGGTTCAGTGGGACAGAGAAATGGTAGGAAAATCAGTAAACGAGATGATGGAATATGTGGCAACAAAGTGCAAGGAGGCAGAGGAAAGTTTTGTTCCCAAGGGAAACAGAAATAATAGGAAGACCAAAACGAGTCCTTGGTTTACCCGAAGGTGTAGGGAGGCAAAAACTAAGTGCAACAGAGAATGGAAAAGGAACAGGAGGCATAGGACCCAGGAAAACAAGGAGATTAGTAGAAGAGCCAGAAACGAGTATGCGCAGATAAGGAGGGAGGCCCAGCGACAGTATGAAAACGACATAGCATCGAAAGTCAAATCTGACCCGAAACTGCTGTATAGCCACATTAGGAGGAAGACAACAGTCAAGGACCAGGTGATAAGGCTGAGGAAAGAAGGTGGAGAACTCACAAGAAACGATCAAGAGGTATGTGAGGAGCTCAACACGAGATTTAAGGAAGTATTTACAGTAGAGACAGGAAGGACTCTGGGGGGACAGACCAGATGGGGACACCAGCAAGGAATACACCAACAAGTGTTGGACGACATACATATAGATGAGGAGGTGAAGAAACTGCTAAGGGACATCGATACCTCAAAGGCAATGGGACCGGACAACATCTCTCCGTGGGTCCTTGGAGAGGGAGCAGATATGTTGTGCGTGCCACTTACCACAATCTTCAACACATCCCGGGAAACTGGGCAACTACCTGAGGTATGGAAGACGGCAAATGTAGTTCCCATTTTCAAAAAAGGAGACAGAAAAGAGGCACTAAACTATAGACCTGTGTCATTGACGTGTATAGTATGCAAAATTATGGAGAAGATTATCAGGAGGAGAATGGTGGAGCACCTGGAATGGAACAGGAGTATAAATGCCAACCAGCACGGATTCACGGAAGGCAAATCCTGTGTCACAAACCTTCTGGAGTTTTATGATAAAATAACAGAAGTAAGACAAGAGAGAGAGGGGTGGGTTGATTGCATCTTCTTGGACTGCAAGAAGGCCTTTGACACAGTTCCTCACAAGAGATTAGTGCAGAAGCTAGAGCATCAGGCGCATATAACAGGAAGGGCACTGCAATGGATCAGAGAATACCTGACAGGGAGGCAACAACGAGTCATGGTACGTAATGATGTATCACAGTGGGCACCTGTGACGAGCGGGGTCCCATAGGGGTCGGTCCTAGGACCAGTGCTATTTTTGGTATATGTGAACGACATGACGGAAGGGTTAGACTCAGAAGTGTCCCTGTTTGCAGATGATGTGAAGTTAATGAGGAGAATTAAATCTGATGAGGATCAGGCAGGACTTCAAAGAGACCTGGACAGACTGGACACCTGGTCCAGCAAATGGCTTCTCGAATTTAATCCTGCCAAATGCAAAGTCATGAAGATAGGGGAAGGGCACAGAAGACCACAGACAGAGTATAGGATAGGTGGCCAAAGACTGCAAACCTCACTCAAGGAGAAAGATCTTGGGGTGAGTATAACACCGAGCATGTCTCCAGAAGCACACATCAATCAGATAACTGCTGCAGCATATGGGCGCCTGGCAAACCTGAGAACAGCATTCCGATACCTTAGTAAGGAATCATTCAAGACACTGTACACCGTGTATGTCAGGCCCATACTGGAGTATGCAGCACCTGTTTGGAACCCGCACTTGATAAAGCACGTCAAGAAACTAGAGAAAGTACAAAGGCTTGCGACAAGGTTAGTTCCAGAGCTAAGGGGAATGTCCTATGAAGAAAGATTAAGGGAAATCGGCCTGACGACACTGGAGGACAGGAGGGTCAGGGGAGACATGATAACGACATATAAAATACTGCATGGAATAGACAAGGTGGACAAAGACAGGATGTTCCAGGGAGGGGACACAGAAACAAGAGGCCACAATTGGAAGTTGAAGACACAAATGAGTCAGAGAGATAGTAGGAAGTATTTCTTCAGTCATAGAGTTGTAAGGCAGTGGAATAGCCTAGAAAATGACGTAGTGGAGGCAGGAACCATACACAGTTTTAAGACGAGGTTTGATAAAGCTCATGGAGCGGGGAGAGAGAGGGCCTAGTAGCAGCCGGTGAAGAGGCGGGGCCAGGAGCTAGGACTCGACCCCTGCAACCACAAATAGGTGAGTACAAATAGGTGAGTACACACAGACACACACACACACACACAGAAACACACAAATGTCAACATAGTTGCTGATCCCTATGCTATGGCACTTCTGAGTGCAATGCTCTCTACAACCTGCAGTACTCTAGATCTTTCCGTGGCCGTTCCAACCACAGAGCCAGGAGAGGAAACAGACGTCGTGGTTCACAAACTAACCAGAACCAGGCTCATTCTTCCAATTCGGGGGAATCCAAGCGCCCAAGTCTACTCGTCCTGTCGTGACAGTAGTAGATGATAACGAGTACACCATCCCAGTCCAGAATTCCTATGAAGCCTTAGCCAGCCTTGAGATTGACAACCCTGCTGTTGATGCTGCTTCACACGTCTCTGACGTAGAGGAATTTGGGGATGAAGTAGAAAATGCCTTCTCCGATGACAACCCACCTTTCTGTTTGCATATAACTCCTAACGAAACGATTGGTACATTAGTACAAGCTTCTGTCCATAATGCGCCCGTTCATGTGTTCATGGACTCTGGTGCGCAAGTTAATATCATTAGGTCTAGCTTGCTTAAAGAGAAGCAGTTACGACGTGTCTTCCTCGTTGAACCAACTACTGTAACCTCCCTTAGTGGAGTAGCTGGTTCCCTTCTGCGAGTCCGAGGGCAGACTTCGCTCACCTTTACTATCCAAGGCAGAGACTTTACTGCTGCTTTTCTTGTTGTCGACCAGATTACTTTCCCTGGTGACCTTCTACTGGGATTTGCTTCCATGCGAGACTTACGCATTGTGCTCAACCCGTACCGATGGCATGCCCAAATTGACGACTTGATCGTTCCATTCTGGGGTTACCAGCTTGGATCAGAGATCTGTCATACTGCTGCAGAGTATGATGTACGCATTAAGTCCTTACAAGCCAATGCATTCTCCAGTAGCGTACCCAAGCGGTCAGGCGCTGGTAATTCTGTCACTCCCATCTGTGTTCCACCTACACCTTCAGATATGCAAGATAGTGTATTGCCTCAAGTGTCCGAGGACGCTCAGACTGCTTTGAGTGCTCTGCCTATCCCTGCAATGTCTGCTAGTCCAAGTAGTAGTTTCTCCAAAGGGGACGCCTTGTCGGAAAACGATTACTTGAAACTAGTAATGCCATCTCTTGTTGATGTCACATGCCATCTGCAGAAAGACGTCTCTGTTGCGGCTAGTGCTCTCACTAGAGTGTCTGTTGTTGTTCCTAATGTTCCAGATGGTGATAACGTCCTAGTTGACAGTGATTCCTGCAAGGTCAAAGGTTTATTTGTTGAACCTTCCTTACACGTTGTAAGAGACAGTAAGATCCATTTACTCCTTGCTAACACTTCGGGTCACAGTGTTCGTCTCAGAGCAAATACCAACCTCGTTGACCTAGTTCACTATCCTTACCCTGTTCAAGTACAGGATGACGTGCCACCTGACCAGTGGGTCGGTGCTATTTCAACAGTGGAGACCTCATCCACTCCACTGGATCAATCCATCCCACTAGTTGAGGAGAAAGACTTAGCCCCAACTGATTTCCCAGACGAAGTCCAGCGCTTGTTGACGCTGTTGAACAAACGTCATACAGCCATTGCCTTACCAGGTGAGAAGATGGGTATAACGAACTTATTGTCCCATCGTATTCCACTTGAACCTGGTACCAGACCTATTTATATACCTGCGTACAGAATGCCTCATTCCCAAGTTGCTGTCGCAGAGGAACTGATCAATCAAATGCTCAATGATGGAGTTATTGCACATAGCAATTCACCCTGGAATGCACCCTTGATCCTAGTGCCTAAGAAGGACGGCACTTGGCGCCCGGTGATTGACTTTAGGAAGTTAAATGCGAAAACCATTCCAGATCGTTTCCCACTTCCTGTACTAGGTGACCTTTTACGCAATATCGGAGATAACAAAGTCTTCTCGACCCTGGACTTGTTACAAGGGTTTTGGCAAGTCCCTCTTCATGAGGACAGCCAAGAGTTAACTGCATTCTCCACTCCCACAGGTCATTATCACTTCCTCCGTATGGCGTTTGGATTATGATCGTCTCCTATCACGTTCTCTAGACTCATGACCAACATCTTTAGAAGAAGCCAATTTAAAGATCAAACTGTCCAAATGTCAATTTTTCAGATTAGAAATTAAGTTTCTGGTCACGTAGTCACTCCTAGAGGGGTTACGACTGATCAAAGTAAAGTAACTGCAGTACTAAATTTTCCAACCCCCAAAACTGCTGATGCCGTAAGATCCTTTGTGGGCTTAGCAGGTTTTTATAGATCTTTCATTGCCAATTTTTATTCCATAGCTGCTCCGCTAACTGAATTGCTTAAGAAAGATGCTCCTTTTGTTTGGACCTTCCGTCAAGAAAGAGCATTCCAAACTCTAAAAGAAAAGTTAACATCTGCTCCAATTTTGAAATTCCCAGATTTTTCTAAGCCCTTCTATCTGACAACTGATGCTAGTTCAATTGGCATAGGTGCTGTACTAGCTCAGAAGACTTATGGCAAGTATAACGCAGTTGCATTTGCTAGCTGAGTCCTTACGAAGGCTGAATGTAATTATACAGTAACGGAGCAAGAAGCTTTAGCAATAGTATGGTCTTTAAAGCTCTTCCAAGACATTATTTACCAGTACCCTGTTCATGTCTTGACAGACCATGCACCACTGACACCTTTATTCCAGAACAAACAGCCTACTGGAAGGTTAGCCAGATGGACCTTGACTATCCACGAGTTCAATCCCACTTTTGAACATTTTCCTGGCAAGTCGAATGTAGTCGCAGATGCTTTATCGCGACACGTTAGTGTAGTTACTGCAGATCCTCCATTTACTGTCAAGGATGTCAAAAATGCCCAAAGAACAGATCCCATGTGGTCTGGTGTTATTCGATTCCTGCTCCAGGAAGATCTTATTCTTACTGTGAAGCCACCAGCACCCATTAGTGACTTTGTAATGAGCCAAGAATTACTGTATCAAACAGCCGAGTTGGGTACTCCAAGTAGAAGAGTTTACCAGTTAGTAATTCCACAGTCACTAGTGAACGTAGCTCTACAGCTAGTTCATGATGCACCAGGTGTTGCACACCCTGGTATGGATCGTTCTGTGAAACAAGCCAGAATGAAATACTTTTGGCCATGTATGGCAACTGACATTTCCGAGTATGTTAAGAAATGTAGTGTCTGTATGCAACATAAAGGGAATGTCAATGGTCCTAATCCTATCCAAGTGTACCCAACCACTAGCGAACCGTGGGAAAGAGTTGCCCTTGATTTGTTAACCAATTTTAAATGTTCCCTCCAAGGCAACAAACATCTGTGTGTTATGGTAGACCATTTCACCAGATATTGTGAGTTAGTTCCTATTGCAGATAAGACTGCAGAGACAGTAGCTAAAGCGTTTAAAGAACGCATTATCTGCAGGCATACTACCCCTAAGTCCTTAGTAACAGATAATGGAGGTGAATTCTGTAATGAGATTCTTGAAAATTTGTGTACTTTATACAAGATCTCTAAATCCACCATTGTTCCTCATCATCCTGCCAGCAATGGGTTAGCCGAAAGAACCAATAAGAAAGTACTTGATGTCCTGAGAGCTACTATCAACCCCAATAGTGAAACTTGGGATGAAGTCATACCAGATGTCCAATGTGCCATAAATTCTGCTTAAAATGCTTCCATAGGTGATACTCCACATTATGCATTGTATGGTGTAGACAAGCGTTTACCCTATGAGTTGTTATATTCCACTCCAAAACCTAATTACAACCCTGATGATTTCGTAGCAACTCGTACCAGCATGGCTCAAAGTGTTTTTAGAAGAATCCGTGAAACACTTCATAAATCAACAGCAGAATTTACTAGAGTAACTAATAGCCGTGCTAAGCCATCAAAAGTAAAAGTAGGTTCAAGAGTAATGCTGACAAATTTCAACAAAACATCCGAAATGCCTAAGCTCAATCAAAAGTTTGTCGGACCTTATCGAGTTGTAGAACATATCTCTGGTAATAAGTATAAGGTTAGAGAAATTAGTACTGGTAAGTACAAAGAATCACATTTAGATCATATGAAATTAGTATGTGATGTTGATGATATTGCTACCCAGACTAATGTTACAGATGCTGAAAATCCTCTTGACTCTGTACCCTCTACCTCAAATACTCAGTCAGATAACCAACCTGAATGTCGTTACTCCTTGCGTACTCGACAAGTAATGAGAAACCCACAAGTATCTTTTGTAGATACTCGTTCAGATCTCCCTCAGTCAAGGCATGTGTTAGCCATTGCAGAGGAATTCGATCCTCCCAGAGACGATAACCATTCTGCATATGTAAACCTCACCCTCGCAGAATTGGGTTTAAATGTACATAGTCTGTATAACTAGATGTCCGAGATGAAGTAAATTGTCAACTGTCTGTTATTAACTGATTAGTTTTTCAGAAATTTTTTTTTCCTCGTATTCACGTTCCCTCCGTATTCTGAGAATTTGACAGTAATGATCTGAGTGTGCACCAGATGCCTTTGCTGTTAATTTCACCTTGTATATATATATATATATATATATATATATATATATATATATATATATATATATATATATATATATATATATATATATATATATATTCTTCCTCAGAATCCGTAGAATGCATGAATACAGATCGATCAATCAATTCCATCCATATTGTACAATGATTTGATCTTATAGTTTTGTAATGCATTACTTTAAAAGTGATTACGTTAACACCCATTACGTAAAACTCATTTTGTTAACTTCCAGTATGATACCATCCACTAATTCTAAGTTATATATGAATTTGTTATTGTATAGAATCAGCCCAGAACCGCCTGCCTGTTCAGCCTATAGATAGTAGTGTATGTCGAGATGACATACGTAACATGACCGAGCTGTCAACATAGTTGCTGATCCCTGTGTTATATAGCAAAGCTTATTAGTATCATCCATGTGCTTTAGATAGGAGATCCCTTTTAGGCCTGTGACTGTTGTGTGACATCACGGGATGCTCATGTGTACGTTCGTACCTCTGCCCCATCCTCAGATGGCGTGTAGACCTACAGGCGAAGACAGGCAGAGGCTGGGCTCCACATTCATCATCACAGTCCGACACTATATGTTAGCATCCAACAAGTGTGTCTACCTTCAACCTTCAATATCTCCATTAAGAACCCCTACGATACAAACACACACACACACACACACAGCATTTGGTTAACAAGTGAAATGTGGGGCACCATACAGTGAGAGTGAAAAAGCTAATAAGTAAAAGGAGAAAGGAAAAATAAAATATACAAGGGAAGGTGGCAGTAGTAGGCCTGCTGAGGCAGTGATGTCACAACAAGTTGTGTGCCATTATACATATAAAGTAAAGTGTATATAATGTGAAGTGTATACTATCATAAATGAAAAGTGAAATCGCCGTGAGGAATGCGGGATGTATGAGCATATATGGTTATAAACATCACGGGTGAAGGATCTCCAAAATAGTGATTTAAGGCCTATGTACGACGACTACGCCATCAGCATCTGGCAACTTGTCACTGCACCGCGGCCAGTGCAAGTATTACTCACCTATTGTGGTTTGCATGCTGTGGGCTCTGGCTTCTGGTCTTGCATCACTGTTAGATACTGGTCACTCACTCCTGCAAGCTATTACCAGAATTAGAGTAGAAATAGCATAGATAAAGTGAAGATAGTGTTGACAAGTGTGAGGTGTAGAGCAGACTAGCGAGGGGTAGCATAGTATTACTACCGGTAGTTATTAGCAGTATGAATACTTAGGAAGCTAGGAAGTCCTCTCTCAGTGTGAACAAGGAATAGGATAATAACCAGCAATAATTGATACTTAAATCCAGAAAGGGCAATAAGTGGAGAGAGTAGCATTACTAGGAAAGACAGCTGGGACTAAATTTGAGCCTACATGACAGAGAGGTATAACGGATCTTTCAACCACACCACCTACCCCCCTAACCATCTCTCCCTCACACACACACACAAGGGAAGACACTCACAGAAGCTTTAGACCCTAGTACCAATTTCCACTTTTTATAACCCAGAATTACTGGTATGTATTAGCAGTATCTCCCCCTCACACCTCCCCCATACACACAAACACACACATATACACACATACACACTCACACCTGCACTAGGACAAAACGGTAACTAACTAGGCGAATACACACACACACACAAACACACACACACACACACTCACACCTGCACTAGATGGTAGAGATGGTACAAAGGCGAAAGGAGGAAAGAGAGGGGATGGAGAAGACAGACAGGAGATCCCAGACCCAGGAAGAAGATCAAATACAGCCTCCCTCACAACTTCCTATAGAAGCCTCCCAACCAGGTCAACCCCAGTGGAACCAAACACTCTAAATCAAAACACCCATGCCACATCCAATGCCCCCACCCACTACATTACAAACTCCACCCCAACAGCAACAACCCATAGTTCCTTACCAGGTCTCCCACTTCCCCAACCCCAATATACCTCCCAGACCACAGTCTTAGAAAAGAAGTTGAAGGTGTGGTATACAAAGGCAGATGGAATAACAAACAAGTATGAGGAGTGGCACGAAAGAATCAAAGAGACATCCCCAGACATAATAGCACTCACAGAAACAAAACTCACCAGAATAATAACAGATTCAATCTTTCCATCCGGATACCAAATCCTCAGGAAAGACAGAGGGAGGAGAGGGGGAGGAGGAGTTGCACTGCTCATTAAAAACCAGTGAGATTTTGAGAAAATGGAAGGAATGGATGGCATGGCCGAAAGGGACTACTTAGTAGGAACAATCCAGTCTGAGGGACATAAGGTGATAATTGCAGTAATGTACAACCCACCACAGAACTGCAGGAGGCCAAGAGAAGAATACGATGAGAGCAACAGAGCAATGATCGACACACTAGCCGAGGTGGCCAGGAGAGCACACATGGGGGGAGCAAAGTTACTAGTTATGGGTGATTTCAATCATAAGGAGATTGACTGGGAAAACCTGGAGCCCCATGGGGGTCCCGAAACATGGAGAGCCAAGATGATGGATGTGGTACTGGAAAACCTCATGCATCAACATGTTAAAGACACTACCAGAGAGAGAGGAGAGGATGAACCAGCAAGACTGGACCTTGTATTCACCATGAGTAGTTCGGACATCGAGGGTATCATGTATGAAAGGCCTCTGGGAGCTAGTGATCATGTGGTTCTGTGCTTCGACTACATAGTTGAGCTCCAAGTGGAGAGAGTAGCAGGAATAGGCTGGGAAAAACCAAACTACAAAAGGGGGAATTACTCAAGCATGAGGAACTTCCTTCAAGACATTCAGTGGGAGAGGGAACTGACAGGAAAACCAGTACAAGAAATGATGGACTATGTCACAACAAAATGCAAGGAGGCAGAGGAGAGGTTTGTTCCCAAGGGAAACAGAAATAATGGGAAGAACAGAACGAGTCCTTGGTTCACCCAAAGGTGTAGGGAGGCAAAAACTAGGTGTACTAGGGAATGGAAAAGGTACAGAAGACAGAGAACTCAGGAAAATAAAGAAATCAGCCAAAGAGCCAGAAACGAATATGCACAGATAAGAAGGGAGGCTCAGAGACAATATGAAAATGACATAGCATCAAAAGTAAAGACTGACCCGAAGCTGTTGTACAGCCACATCAGGAGGAAAACAACAGTCAAGGACCAAGTAATCAGACTGAGGAAGGGCGATGGGGAATTCACAAGAAACGACCAAGAGGTATGTCAGGAGCTCAACACAAGATTTAAAGAGGTATTTACAGTGGAAACCAGTAGGACTCCAGGAAATCAGAACAGGGGGACACACCAGCAAGTGCTGGATGAGGTACATATAACCAAGGAGGAGGTGAAGAAGCTGCTATGCGAACTTGACACCTCAAAGGCGGTGGGACCAGACAACATCTCTCCATGGGTCCTTAAAGAGGGAGCAGAGATATTGTGTGAGCCATTAACAAAGATCTTCAACACATCATTTGAAACTGGGCAACTCCCTGAGGTATGGAAAATGGCAAATGTAGTCCCAATTTTTAAAAAGGGAGACAGACATGAGGCACTAAACTACAGACCTGTATCACTAACGTGTATAGTATGCAAGGTCATGGAGAAGATCATCAGGAGGAGAGTGGTGGGGCACCTGGAAAGAAACAGGTGTATAATTGACAACCAGCACGGTTTCAGGGAAGGAAAATCCTGTGTCACAAACCTACTAGAGTTTCATGACAAGGTGACAGAAGTAAGACAAGAGAGAGAGGGGTGGATCAACTGCATATTTTTGGACTGCAAGAAGGCCTTCGACAGAGTTCCTCACAAGAGGTTACTGCAAAAGCTAGAGGATCAGGCACACATAACAGGAAAGGCACTGCAATGGATCAGAGAATACCTGACAGGGAGGCAACAACGAGTCATGGTACGCGACGAGGTGTCAGAGTGGGCGCCTGTGACAAGCGGGGTTCCACAGGGGTCAGTCCTAGGACCTGTGCTGTTCTTGGTATATGTGAACGACATAACTGAAGGGATAGACTCAGAAGTGTCCTTGTTTGCAGATGTTGCGAAGTTAATGAGAAGAATCAAATCGGATGAGGATAAGGCAGGACTACAAAGAGACCTGGACAGGCTACAAGCCTGGTCCAGCAACTGGCTCCTTGAATTTAACCCTGCCAAATGCAAAGTCATGAAGATTGGGGAAGGGCAAAGAAGACCACAGACACAATATAGTTTAGATGGCCAAAGACTGCAAACCTCACTCAAGGAAAAAGATCTGGGGGTGAGTATAACACCGAGCATATCTCCTGAGGCGCACATCAATCAGATAACTGCTGCAGCATACGGGCGCCTGGCAAACCTACGGATAGCATTCCGATACCTCAGTAAGGATTCGTTTAAAACTCTGTATACCATTTACGTCAGGCCCATACTGGAGTATGCAGCACCAGTTTGGAATCCACACCTAGTCAAGCACGTCAAGAAATTAGAGAAAGTGCAAAGGTTTGCAACAAGACTAGTCCCAGAGCTATGGGGATTGTCCTATGGAGAAAGGTTGAGGGAAATCGGCCTGACGACACTGGAGGCCAGGAGGGTCAGGGGAGACATGATAACGACATATAAAATACTGCACGGAATAGACGAGGTGGACAAAGATGGGATGTTCCAGAGATGGGACACAGACACAAGAGGTCACAATTGGAAGTTGAAGACTCAGATGAATCAAAGGGATGTTAGGAAGTATTTCTTCAGTCATAGAGTAGTCAAGCCATGGAATAGCCTAGAAAGTGAAGTAGTGGAGGCGGGAACCATACATAGTTTTAAGGCGAGGTATGATAAAGCTCATGGAGCAGGGAGAGAGAGGACCTAGTAGCAATCAGTGAAGAGGTGGGGCCAGGAGCTATGATTCGACCCCTGCAACCACAAATAGGTGAGTACAAATAGGTGAGTACACACACATGCACACACACACACACACATACATGCACACACACACACACATGCACACACACACATGCACATATACACACACACACATACACACACATGCACATACACACACACATACACACACACACACACACACACACACACACACACACACACACACACACACACACACACACACACACACACACACACACACACACACACACCCGCAAGGCCCCCATTATCAAGTGGTCACTTTACCCTCGGCCCCCTTTCCCCTCCCTCCTTTCTAATCCCTTACACACACACACTTCCGCTTCTAAGGGTCACTCATCCTTCTCTCACCCTCCCCACTTAACCCCATCCCTCTCTCTCCCACAAATGCACACCAACATACACAAGCACATATACCTTTGACACAAACATGTACTCCCTCTTCCCCTAACCACCTCTCCCCCTCCCCTAACCACCTCTCCCCCTCACCCTAGCCACCTACCCCTCCCCCAAACCATCTAACCCCTCTCCCAAACCATCTAAACCCCTCCCCCAACTACCTCTCCCCCTCCAATAACCATCCTCACCCTCACCAATAACCATCCATCCCCACTCCCCCTAACCATCTATTCTCCTCCCCCTAACCATCTCTCCCCCTTCCTTCTGTGGAGCAATGGGGGAACCTAAAACTAGGATGAGAACAAGGGGCCCGAAGGATGAATCTGGGAGGGAGGACTTGGAGGCAGAGCTCAAAAAAGGGGAGGAAGACTAAGGAAGGAGGCTAGATGAGCTTGCAAGGAAGATGAAGGAGAGGTTAGCAGCAGAATGCAGAAGGTGGAAGCAACATGCCACAGCAGCAGAAAACAAGATACAGAGATTAGAAGAGGAGCTGAGACATCTGAAACAGCATAGAGACAAAGATATTACTGAAGTAGCATCAGCAATGGCTACATCAGACACAGACAATGGGTCTGAAGGGAGCATGGAAGCTAAACTGTTTGCAGAGGTCCTGTCAAACCCACATGGGGCCAAAACAAAGATAGGGAGCACACTAGGACAGACATTGAAGGAAGACATTGAAGGAACTAGAACATGTGCAGGGACCTTACCAGACACCTGTGGGGGCCAGGAACAGGTGAGCAGGAAGGACAAACCAATGAGCATAGAGGCCATAGCTAGGGAAGGGACTGAAGGAAGGAACACTCCACGGGAAGGAACTAAAACACCTCAGAGGATGCAATGGGAGTCACAGTGGGAGGTGGAAAGGGAGAGATCAGTTTTTGTCTATGGGCTAGATGAAGCTAAAGGGGAAACTTATGATGAAAGAAAGCAGGAGGAGAAAAAAGCGATTGAAGGTATCATGAAGGTGATAGGGGAGGGGAACATGACCCAGGTGGCAAATTTTTGGAGAATCGGGTGGTTCACAAAGAAAAGGAATCTGCCTCTCAAAGTAATTTTCAAGGCAGAATCAACCCAAACCATGATCCTGCAGGAGAAAGCACGGCTGAGAGGCAAACAGGAGTTCATGAGTGTGTACCTCGATCGAGACAGAACACAGGAGGAAAGGATGATGCTGAAAGAGAGAGTGCAAAAACGAAAGGAGAAATGGGAGGAAATGAAAAAGGAGAGCAAAATAAGCCAGGAACAAGTGGAAGGACAAGCACACCCCCCCAGAAACACCTGCAGAAGGACTCCAGCCACGACACCCCCAAGGCAACTGAACAATCCAAACCAACCATCACACACTGATCCCTCTGTTCCCACCCCCCGCACCACAGTTACAGTACTAGAACAGAAGCTGAAGGTTTGGTACACAAATGTGGATGGATTAACGAATAAACATGAATGACAAGAAAGAATCAATGAGAAGTCCCCAGACATCATAGCAGTTACAGAAACAAAACTCACAGAGACAATAACAGATGCAATCTTCCCACCAGGATACCAGATCATGAGGAAAGATAGAAGGGGCAGAGAGGGAGGAGGGGTTGCTCTGCTCATAAAAAACAGATGGAAATTCGAGAAAATGGGAGGCATAGACGAGATGGGAGAAAGAGACTACATAGTAGGTACACTTCAGTCTGGGGAGCACAAGGTGGTCATTGCAGTGATGTATAATCCACCACAGAACTGCATGAGGCCATGAGAAGAATATGAAGAGAGCAACAGAGCAGTGGTGGACACACTTGCTGAGGTGGCAAGAAGAGCTCACTCCAGCAGAGAAAAGTTGCTGGTTATGGCAGATTTCAACCACAGGGAGATTGACTGGGAAAACCTGGAGCCACATGGGGGTCCTGGAACATAGAGAGCCAAGATGTTGGACGTGGTGCTGAAAAACCTCATGCACCAACATGTTAAGGACACTACCAGAGTGAGAGGGGAGGATGAACCAGCAAGATTGGACCTTGTGTTCACCCTGGGCAGTTCAGACATTGAGGACATCACGTATGAGAGTCCCCTAGGAGCTAGCGACCACGTGGTTCTGTGCTTTGAATACATAGTAGAGTTGCAAGTGGAGAGAGTAACAGGAGTTGAATGGAAAAAGCCTGACTATAAAAGAGGGAACTACATAGGGTTGAGGAACTTCCTGCAGGAGGTTCCGTGGGGCAGAGAACTGGCAGGAAAGCCAGTAAATGAAATGATGGAATATGTAACAACAAAATGCAAGGAGGCAGTGGAAAGGTTTATTCCCAAGGGCAACAGAAACAATTGGAAGACCAGAACGAGCCCCTGGTTTACCCGACGGTGTAAGGAGGCAAAAACAAAGTGCAATAAAGAATGGAAAAAGTACAGAAGGCAGAGAAAACATGAAAATAGGGAGATCAGTCGCAGAGCCAGGAACGAGTATGCACAGGTAAGGAGGGAGGCCCAGCGACAGTATGAAAATGACACAGCATCAAAAATCAAGACTGACCTGAAACTGTTGTATAGCCACATCAGGAGGAAGACAACAGTCAAAGACCAGATGATCAGATTGAGGACAGAAGGTGGAGAACTCACAAGAAATTATCAGGAGGTGTGTGAGGAGCTAAACAGGAGATTTAAGGATTTTTTTACAGTAGAGACAGGAAGGGCTGTGGGAAGACAGCACAGAAGGGAACATCAAGAGGGAATATACCAACAAGTGTTGGATGACACACGAACAACCGAGGAGGAGGTGCAGAAGCTGCTAAGTGACCTTGATACCTCAAAGGTGATGGGACCGGACAACATCTCCCCATGGGTTCTTAGAGAAGGAGCAGAGATGCTGTGCGTGCCCCTAACCACAATCTTCAACACAACCCTTGAAACTGGGCAACTACCTGAGAAATGGAAGACAGCAAATGTAGTCCCCATATTTAAGAAAGGAAACAGAAATGAGGCACTAAACTGCAGACCTGTGTCTCTGATATGTATTGTGTGCAAAGTCATGGAGAAGATTATCAGGAGGAGAGTGGTGGAACACCTGGAACAGAACAAGATTATAAATGAAAACCAGCATGGGTTCATGGAAGGCAAATCCTGTGTCACAAACCTCCTGGAGTTTTATGACAAGGTAACAAAAGTAAGGCACGAGAGAGAGGGGTGGGTTGATTGCATTTTCCTAGACTGCAGGAAGGCCTTTGACACAGTTCCCCACAAGAGATTAGTGCAGAAGCTGGAGGATCAGGCGCATATAACAGGGAGGGCACTGCAATGGATCAGGTAATACCTGACAGGGAAGCAACAACGAGTCATGGTACATGAAGAGGTATCACAGTGGGCGCCTGTGACGAGCGGAGTCCCACAGGGGTCAGTTCTCGGACCAGTGCTCTTTTTGATATATGCGAACGACATGATGGAAGGAATAGACTCTGAAGTGTCCCTATTTGCAGATGATGTGAAGTTGATGAGAAGAATTAAATCGGATGAGGATGAGGCAGGACTGCAAAGAGACCTGGACAGGCTGGACATGTAGTCCAGAAACTGGCTTCTCGAATTCAACCCTGCCAAATGCAAAGTCAAGAAGATTGGGGAGGGGCAAAGAAGACCGCAGACAGAGTATAGGCTAGGTGGACAAAGACTACAGACCTCACTCAGGGAGAAAGACCTTGGGGTGATCATAACACCGAGCACGTCACCGGAGGCACACATCAACCAAATAACTGCTGCAGCATACGGGCGCCTGGCAAACCTGAGAATAGCTTTCCGATACCTTAATAAGGAGTCGTTCAAGACACTGTACACTGTGTTTGTTAGGCCCATACTGGAGTATGCAGCATCAGTCTGGAACCCACACCTGGTCAAGCACGTCAAGAAGTTAGAGAAAGTACAAAGGTTTGCAAAAAAGGCTAGTCCCAGAGCATAGGGGAATGTCATACGAGGAAAGGTTGAGGGAAATCGGACTGACGACACTGGAGGACAGAAGGGTCAGGGGAGACATGATAACGACATACAAGATACTGCGGGGAATAGACAAGGTGGACAGAGATAGGATGTTCCAGAGAGGGGACACAGAAACAAGGGGTCACAACTGGAAGCTGAAGACTCAGACGAGTCACAGGGACGTTAGGAAGTATTTCTTCAGTCATAGAGTCGTCAGGAAGTGGAATAGCCTAGCAAGTGAAGTAGTGAAGGCAGGAACCATACATAGTTTTAAGAAGAGGTATGACAAAGCTCAGGAAGCAGAGAGGGAGAGGACCTAGTAGCGATCAGTGAAGAGGCGGGGCCAGGAGCTGAGTCTCGACCCCTGCAACCACAATTAGGTGAGTACAATTAGGTGAGTACACACACACACACACACACACACCAGGCCAGGAGCTAAGACTCGACCCCTGCAACCACAAATAGGTGAGTACACACACACGTGAAGGAGTATGGCTAAATAGTGCTCCCAGGATTTAGCGTTCTAGTGACTGTCCTAAGATATTATTAGCGGTCATCGTACGTGAGTGAATCAGTGAACATACCTACAAGAGTGAAATAGCTTTCAAGAGTGCTAATAATGTGATAAGATCAAGAATTTTACAATTTAAATTTGAATGAATGCTGAGTGAGGGAGGGTAGCAGTCAGCTGATCAGGCTGCTGGCTGCAGTGTTGACACAAAATATCCAAACATAGTTAATTGGGTTAACTGTGTGATCTTGAAATATTAATAAATGCAGATATTGGTGGGTTATAGCAGCAGTGTAGTGATAAGGTCATAAACGAGTGATTAAGTAAATGCTGTTGTGGTTGGTGTTGTGAATGTAGTTAATATCATCAGATTTGTTGTAACCATAATACTGTACTAAAGAAAAAAGAGTGAATACCAAGTCTTAAAAGAAAAAGAAAATAAAAACTTGAATGCATGATAAAGTTCCTGAAGGAGTTATAAAGTGAAGGAGTTGATAGCAGCCACCACCAGGAACCTCCATTGTGCAGACATCACTTGCCTATGTGTGGTTAGTTTTTGGTTAGTGTCTAAAGTGTCAGTGTCTGGCCCTGCTGGTTGTATGCTATACCATCACCCTCTCCATAACTTTCAGTGCCAGGAGATAGATAGGGGTAACCCTGATAATGTTTAGCAAATTATCTAAATATCTTCAGAAGAGTTTTGTAGCCTAGTGACCCCCTACCTGACAGCGACAAGCTAATAAACAAGTATGCATGTGGAAAATACTGTATATTTTCCGAAAATGCAGTGTATTTCATATGTAAATTAGTGAAATACATTGTAGTTAATAAAAATTAATTTGTAAATAGAAAAATGAACCAGCGACGATGGGTTAGCGTCACTTGGGAGAGACACCATGGTTTTGAACTGGGCAAAGGCACGCTAGTGAAATGTGCATAAATTTCGTCACTCTGGAGGTTAAATTGTGGTCGAAACCTCCAAAATAGGAGCCGAAATTGTTGGATTTGCAGTCCTGCAGAAATTGAGAATTAGGCGACTGGACAGGACTCTGTAATTAGATGGAAATAGGATAAATTAACCCAGGTGATGTCTATATTTATGTTGAAATTCTGGCCAGTATTTTCTTCATATTTTATGCAGGGGTTTGTGTATGACACACCAAGTAATCTCCAGACAAATTGGTGAGTGTTATAATTAAAAAATCTCCTTCAGTGTATATGTAGTCATTTATTAAATTTAACATACAGTCCACATATTTATATTGTTTACTAGAATTCCTGGTGACGTATATTTCATTTGAAATTAATTTAGGTCCAGAGTGACTTGTGGAGAAATGACAGTAGGTATCAAAGGAGGACATTTTTTGCGACCTAGGATGTCCTAAAATTCCTACATGTCTCTGTAACCTTGATAAAGAATAATTATCTTTGTTACTTTTATTAAATTACTGGTATGTATCTTATGAGATTCATTCAGGTAATTTTTAATTTTCCATATAGTTGCCCTTTGGTCCTTGTCTGAACTGGATGAAATTAGTGAGATCAGTCATTAATTAATGAATTAATTACTTAATAATTATAAGTGACATGACAGAAGGTGGATGTTAAGTCCACAAATTTGCTTAATGTGTAGTGGATTAAAATTACTACAGTAATAATTTTGTAAAGTAAAAGGACACAAGTGCAACTAATGTGACATTTTATTGTGGCAACGTTTCGCTCTCCAGGAGCTTTATCAAGCCATTACAAACAATACATGGAGACAGAGGGTATATAAAGGCTCAGAGTGAGGTGCAATACTAGTGAGGTACCATTTCGATGTTCACTAGTGGTAGTAGTAGTAGTAGTAGTAGTAGTAGTGACAAAAGTAATACAATATAGTAGAGCAATTAATTCATACATGAGTAAAAGCTATTACTTGGGAAACATAAAAATAGGTTGGACAAATATAGACTGGAAAGAGGCAGCTTGTTTCAGTGTTCACTCTTTCCAGTCTATTTTTGTCCAACCTATTTTTATGTTACCCAAGTAATAGCTTTTACTCATGTATGAATTAATTGCTCTACCATATTGTATTACTTTTGTCACTACTACTACTACTACTACTACTACTACTACTACTACTACCACTAGTGAACATCGAAATGGTACCTCACTAGTATTGCACCTCACTCTGAGCCTTTATATACCCTCTGTGTCCATGTATTGTTTGTAATGGCTTGATAAAGCTCCTGGAGAGCGAAACGTTGCCACAATAAAATGTCACATTAGTTGCACTTGTGTCCTTTTACTTTACATATTGTCGGTAATTCTACCAACTTTATTACAATAATAATTTTGCTAAGCTCAAGTGTAGCTATGATTTATATTAATGTATTTAGAATTTATATTATAATTTCCTTATATGCAATTGCTAAGCTCAAGTAGCTAGGATTTATTCAAAGGTAAGTTGTAATATTTACCATTATAAAGTGCATAATTAAGTACATAATCAGTGTTATTAATTAAGTTGAATTTAATACATTGCACCATGGGTGAAAATGAAGAAATTAATGTAGAGGACAGACACATGGAATTTCCAGCAAAAAAAGCATAATTGCAGGCTAGAAAGGGTCATGTAACAAAGGCATACAATAAATGTTTGGAATTAATGAATCAGGAAACTGTGAATACTGATGATTTAAAATTATATTTAGATGCTTTAGGGAATATATATGATTCATACAAATTATATTATAAAAAATATGAAGAAGATTTGTTAGTAAATTGTGCAGATGAGACAGAAATTGATCTTATTATTAACCAGTATTATGAATTAGAAGAAAAAATTCTTTCTTGTAAAAGTCAGGCTTTGAATAAATTAAAAGTTGTAAACCAGGCAGTTAATTAATCTATTCCAATAAATAAGATGTCTTTGCCAAAACTCCCAGAATTATGTTTACCTGTATTTAATCCTGGAGAAAATTGGGAAGAGTTTGGGTCAATTTTTAAAGCAGCTGTGCATGACAGGAGTGACCTAGCCTGTGTAACTAAATTATTTTACCTCAAAGGACAGGTAAGAGGAGATGCTCACATACTCATACAAGCCTTTCCCAATGTAGATGATTCTTACAAGGAAGCAGTTGACTTGTTGAAGGTCACTTATGGTAATATAGAACAAAGTAGGTTGGATCTAGTGAATAACATTGTTAATTTAAAAACTCCAGATCACATTTACAAATGTTTACAGCAGTTTAGAGTTAAACTGGAGAGCACTCTCAAAACTTTAAGTAATAAATATAATCTGAATGAATCAGACTGGTTACTGAGTGCCATTGTACAGAATAAATTAAGCTGTAAAACACTTGAATGACTCTCGAACAAGTATCAAAAAGTTATTTTGGTCTGGAAGAAATAAGACTAGGTCTACAAGAATTAATTGTGCAGTTGCAGACCAGCCAACCAACTCATTTTAAAGATGCAACACATAATAACTCTGAGGTATCTGTCAAGTTTCATAAAGGGAAAAATTATCCCAATGTTAATAATCAGAATTCATCTTCTAAAAAAAGTTGCATAGGTACATATCAAGCAGCCAGAATCAGAAATAATGATTCTCCACAAGGTAAGAAGAATAAGTACCCTCCTAAGAGTAGCCCAGTTAATAAGAAACCAGTCGAAGAAAAGAGAGATTGTCTCTTCTGCAAGGGTACTCATTTTTCTAAGAATTGCAATGCATGCAATTCATGGAATGATAAAGTTGAAAGATTGGAAGAACTTGACAGATGTATCAGATGTCTAGGTAATCACAATGTAAAGGATTGTCATGCCAAATTAAACAACTGTTATCAATGTCACAAAGGAAAACACCATATAGTCATGTGTAAGGGTCTATATGATAATGTTGATAATAATGATGTTGACAATCCTGACACAACAGTGGCTAATGTAAAAATTGCTGCTAATGTTAATAATGATGGTTTTGCTGAAGTAGCCTTACCTGTGTTACAGGTAAAAATTGATGATAAAAGGCATAAATAAAAAAATGTAACTGCATTATTAGACCAGGGATCACAACGTATTTTCATAAAACGTAAATGTCTTGATGGGATGAAAGTACAGATGGGAGATCACACAACTTTAAAATTATCTGGTTTTCTCTCAGATAAAAGGGCTCAATTGTATGACACTGTTTATGTAACTATCAGTTTGGGCAATGAGAAAAAACGTATTAATGCAGTAATTGTAGATAGGTTCCCAGAGAAAATATCTACAGTAGAGCTTAGTAAAGCTACAGAAAGACTTTCACATAATGTAAATTTAGCACCTTCTGGTGTAAATGATGATTCTGTACGCCCAATAAATATTCTGATAGGTAGTGACTATTATGCCTCCTTTGTAAAGGGTATGGTAAAGAAATGTGGTGTCACCCTTTTAAAGACTGCAGGAGACCAAGTAATGTATGGTAGGATTCCTTGTAATAATAATGCATGAATAGAGGAAACTATAAATACTATCACTGTGTGTCTCACTCATGAAATCGTACCCCATTATAATTCTTCCATAGAGGATGGTGTTGAGCCAGTACATAAATTGTGGGAATTAGACAGCATTGGAATAAATGTAAATGAAGAAAGTCCAGATGATTCTTTTACTCAGGAACAGTACCTGAGAGATGTAAAATTTGAATCTGGACAATACTGGGTACGACTTCCGTGGAGACTGAACCATCCAAAATTGCCCACTAATTACAGAATGGCACATGGACAAATAAATATATTGTCCTCATTGCTCTCGGGCCATGTGGACATGCTGTGCAGATGCTCCTGATTGAGTTGGTTTTCTGCGCAGTTTACCTGTTTGAGCTGCTGCCCCTAATGTTGGTTGGTTATTTTCTACAACATGGCGCTGAACAACAGGAGACGCATCAATACTGTTTGTGTTGAGCTGACCCGTGGGGTTGTCATGGGATCTTCAATGGAATTGTTGCTATCGGCGATCATCCGTGATACATACGGTATTGCAAATGAAGAGATTAGTGGTGTAGCACTAAATGGAACAACGAGGATCTTCGTAAAATTAACATCTGCACATGTCTACGAGGCAGTGGTAGACGAGTATCAGGAAAACACCATACCGGTCAACTCAGCTGTGTCAGTGCGTCTCCATGATGTATCTAGGTACTACACATGGGTAAAAATAAGAAATGTGCCTTTAGGATTCGTCTCTCGACCTGCGGGGAGAGAGGACGCTTCTACTGGTTCTCTTGCACGCCACCTGGTGAGGAAAACATAGTATTAGCACCAAGATGGCGGACCGACTGTACCGGCGTATTAATACTGTCTGCATTCAGCTGGTTAAAGGATCTTTAAGCAACGACACGATGAACGTTCTCCTGCCAAGCATTATCAGGGACTGTTATGGCATCCCCAATGAAGAGCTGTATGGTGTGGCATTGAATGGAATGTCAAGGGTCTTCGTGAAGTTCATGAGGGCTGACTTCTACTCTACCATCGTAGATGAATTTCAAGAACGACGGATGAGTATCAATTCGGCAGTGGAAGTATGCTTGCATGATGTGTCTAAGTATTTTACTTGGGTGAAGGTAAGGAATGTACCTTTTGAGGCAACAGCATACAGCCTGCAAGATGTGTTCAGTGGTTATGGAACTGTACACTCGACGAGCATGGGAATGTGGAGGGACGGCCCTTATGAGGGGATGCCGGAAGGATCCTTCACACTGAAAATGACCCTGAGGAGACCGATACCATCATATGTTACATTGCATAACCATAGAACACAGGTTTTTGTACACTATGCGGGGCAGAGGAAGACGTGCCGTTTATGTGACTCTTATGAGCACATGGTGGCACAATGCCCCAGGAGACAGGGGCCTAGGCGTCAGGAGACAGCTTCTGTGGATACGCCATTAGAAGCCACGGATGTTATGACGGGTGAAGTGGAAAGCCGGGGTACAGGCCTATGGAGTGAGGAGGTCGACAGGGCAGAGGTGGTTTTGGAGACGTGTGTTACACTACCAGTGGAAACGGGGGGGGGAGGGAATATCGCTGTCAGACAGACCGTTAGGTACTGCAGAGTCAGCTCAGGACGGGATTTTGGAAGCTGTGCTGAAGGATTTCTTGGAAGAGTCGGAGCATGGTGTGGAAAGTGAGGTGAGGTCAGGTGAAGACAAGGTGATGGATGAACAGAAGCAGGGTAAGGAAGACTTGAGTGATGTTCGAAAGGAGAGTAATGTGGTGGTGGAGGTCCATCAAGAAGATGTGGTTGCAGAAGAAATGTGTGTAGAGGGTAGCTCCCGCAAGAGATCAGCGGGGGCATCAGACATGGACGAAGTCCTCACACCAGCGCAGAGGCCTGGGAAGAAGATGTGGGCAGCTGTGGTAGCAAAGGCAAGTTCGGGAGGAGGGGGGGGCAGTGGAAAGCTAGGCGGGAAGGGACAAGGAGGGGTTGGAGGGCAGGAACGAGGGATTGATAGAGAAGAACCGAAACCTATGAAAGGAGGACCAAGTAAGCCTCAGCGGCATAGGGGTAAGCCGCCATTCTTGTAACATTCAGGTGTGTAACTTTCAATGTAAACGGTCTTAAAACCGAGGTCAAGAGGGTATGGTTAGAGTGGGTTTTGAGGAGATTTAGTATTGATGTCTGTTTTTTGCAGGAACATAACCATAGGTTAGGATGTGAGCTGTTGTTGAAAGGTTATAGGTTGTTTACATGTGATGCTTTGAGGTTGAAAGGAGGTGTGGCTGTGGCGGTGAAGGAGACCAGTCCTTTGCGTATCCTGGGTTGGGAGGAGGGGGGGGGTGGGAGGGTTGTCAGGGTGGATGGGTTTTGGGGGGATAGGAGGGTTAGTTTTGTAGGTGTGTACATGCCAGCAACTAGTAACGCTAGGGTGAAGGTGGATTTTGTACGCGAGGTTCTGGTATATCACTTGCGAGGTTTACCTGCTTTTACGGTGATTGGTGGGGATTGGAATTGTGTCATTAGGAAGGGTGATGTGGTTCCGAGGGGGGCGGGTTGTGTTTTGGGGGTTCTGCGGGATGTTTTTGCGAGATGTTGGAGTGGTAGATGTGGTGGGAAGTAGGGGATATGGAGTGGAGCACACTTTTATTCGTAGGGGATATGAGGCACGGTTAGATAGGATTTATGTTAGGCAGGGCATAGGTGTGGAGAGGGTGAGGACTATCGATGTGGGCTTTTCTGATCATCGTGCTGTTATAGCAGATTTGAGGGTAGATGGCATAGTGAGAGTTTATGCAGGATACTGGAAATTAAATGTGAGGCTACTTAGGGAAGAGGGTGACCCTACGGGGTTTGAAGATTGGTGGAAATCCTTTTGGGAGACTAGGAATATGGAAATGGATTTGCTGGATTGGTGGGAAATGAGGGCTAAAGTTGAAATTGCGAAATTTTTTAAAGTACGGGGTAAGGAGATGGCTAGGTGGAGCTATGGCCTACAAAATTATCTTGAGGGTCAGTTAAATGACTGTTATGCAGAGGAACGGGTGGGGCGGAGTGAGGACATGGAACGTTTGCGAAATAGGTTGGCGGAAATTCACAATGAAAAATTTGAGGCAATTCGAGTTAGGGCAGGGTTGGAGGATGTCTTAAGGGGAGATAGGCCATCAGGTTTTGTATTAAGGAGGTTTAAGGAACGGCAGGCGAAGACCACCTTGGCGTATATTGAGGCAGGTACAGGGGGGGGTGGCTTTGAGGAGGGTCAAGGCCTATCCACCACGGAAAATATTAGTTTGTATGCAGATTTTTGGTTTAGGGAGAAGTGGAGGAGGGTTGGCGGGGGAGTGGGTGAGGGACGGTTTGGGGATGAAGGGTTTAATAGGGTATTAAGTGAGCAGGACAGTGACAGAATCGAGGGTAGTATTAATGTAGAGGAGGTGGAGGAGGCAGTTTTTGGGATGTGCCAGGGTAAAACCCCAGGCATAGACGGAATACCAAACGATTTTTATAGGCATCATTGGGGGAGTGTACGGCATTGTCTGGTGGGGGTTTTGAATTGTATGTTAAGTAGTGGGAGGATGGGGAAATCACAAAGAACGGGTGTCACGGTTTTAGTGCCCAAAAAGAAGGAATGCCGAGTTTTGAATGATTACCGTGCGATGACGTTAATGTGCTCGGATTACAAGATTTTTGCTAAGGTTTTGGGCAACAGAATGAGGAAAGTGTTGGGTTTAGTGTTACATAGGGGACAGTTGGGAATTCCGGGAAGAAGGATGAGGGATGGACATGGTTTGATTAGGGATTTTCTAGAGAGATGTACGGGAGGGGGAATACTAGGTTTAGATTGGGTGAATGCTTATGATTGCGTGGACAGAGATTTCTTAGGGGTTTGCTTAGAGAGGTTGGGGTTTCGGGAGGGGGTAGTGAGGTGGGTGAACACCCTGTATGATGGGGCAGAGGTGAGGGTACAGGTCAATGGGAGGTTGGGTGAAAGTGTACCAATGGAGAGAGGTTTGAGGCAGGGCTGTCCGATGTCACAGCTGCTCTTTGCGTGTGTGCAGAATCCTTTTTATGAGTCTGTTGAGAGGGTAATGAACAATCAGGAGATGGAAGGGGGGTGCAAAGGGGGCATCGTTGGGTATGTGGATGATACTACTGTTTTGCTAAGGGGTAAGGAGGAGTTAAGGAGGGTGGGTAGAGTGATTCAGATGTTTGGTATGAATACCGGAATGAGAGTTAATACGGTGAAATCAAGGTTACTAGAGGTCGGTAATTGGATAGGGGGGGGCTTGGGGATAGGGTTAGGATGGACAGTGGTTGACAGAATCAAGGTATGTGGGATATGGTATTTGGCGGAAGTGCAGGCATGCAGAAGGGTAAATTCGGAGTCTGTCACGGGTAAGGTTTTAAGTAGACTAGGAGGTTTAAGTGCGAGGGACTTAGCTTTACATCAGAGGGTAGTGGTGGTAAATTCACTTGTCTATAGCAAGGTATGGGGGGTGGCAGAGGTTTTTCCCTTAGAGGTACGAGATATTGTGGAAATGCAGAGGAGGGTGCTGAAGTTTGTGTGGGGATTTGGGAGGGCATGGTTAAGTAAGGAGGTAGTTATGACGGATGTTCGGAGAGGGGGTTTAGGTTTGTTGCCTTTAGGACTGAGAGTAATGGCTGTATATATCAAGTGGAGGTATATGAGGGAAGGGGGTGTGAGGGGCGCTAAAGTAGGAAGAGTTATGGAGGAGGCACGTAAATGGTGGAGTGGGAAGGAATTGAGGGTTTGTGAAGATATGTTGAGATTTTTATTGACAGTGCAACAGGTGGATAAAATCAAAGTGAAACGGTTGGTGAGGGTAGTGAAAGGTCAAGGAATTATGCAAGGGGTAGCCGTGTATCCAACGTATGATTGGGGGGTCATTTGGAAAGATTTTAGTAAGCTTCGGATACCGGCTAGAGTAAGAGAATTAGTATATAGGTTTATCATGGGGATTCTGGCTTCCAAGGAGGTGTTACGTAGTATGGGGTTTGTGGAAGAGGCTTTTTGTCAGGTTTGTGGTGATGTTGAAACGGCGTTTCATGTGGTCTTTTTTTGTACCTCCTTGGAGGGGGTGAGATCATGGATGGGTGGGGTTATCAGACTGTTGGGGGGGGTCGTTTGCCGCTTTTAACGGGCTTTACTACTAGATGTAAGGGGAGTGCCTAGGGATGTTGGAAGGGCTATAATGTATATCATAGTGGATTATCTGGACATTTCATGGGGAATGAGGGGATTAAGGGGTGATATGAGGATAAAAGCGTTGGCGGCCAGATTCTATAGGACGAAGTGTAGGAATAAGTTGGTTTATGGGGCGTCTTGGGAAAAAAGTTTCCCGGAAGGTTATAGGAATCTCACTGTGGGTTCCCTTAGGCGGGGTCCCTGAGGATGGACAAAGGAGTGGTCTCCTTATGGGGGGATGTAAAGGGGGGGGGGTTGTTTTTGGTTTATCTGGAACTGATGTAGTGTGTAAGAGGAAGGTAGTGAGAATTAGGTATGGATGGTACGCCATGTTTCACGAGAATGTTTGTCATAGTGAGATATAAGTGTGGTTTCCAGGGTTACATTTCTAAGCCTGATGGTTATGTTCACTGGGTTTAAAATTTCCTTGAAAGCCAGGATACCGAGCCCTTAGGATCTCGTTTTTAAGTAATTAGATTGGCACGTTGGTATCAACACAAAATTTTTCTGAGATACGTGTCAGTTCTTTTGGGACTGGCACATTACAGCAGCCTTATCCTTATAACTACTCTAGTCTTATTTTAGTCTCGGGTTCTTTAAATAATTTACATAGCCTAGTATTGTACCGCTAATGTGGCATGTGGTGTATTATCTTGCATTTTGAGTGTGAACTTCACGATATGCAATGTTTTGAATGTTTGTAATTTATGGTTAACATTAATATTTGATATCATATTGGTGGTGTATATTCTTCTACTTATTACAGTGTATGTGTATAGGAATGTAATGTTTCATATCTGTTTTAGTCTGTAAATTTTGTGTTTTTGTCTTGTTCATGCACTACCAACTTTTAGGTTTTGATGAGGTCAGGGTATGACCTTTCATTAGGATAATTCAATGTATGTTATTTAGAACGGTGACTGTACATACGGGGAGGGAGGGGGGGTAGAAGTGTCAGCTGTGTCTGCACTGGCAATAATGATTATTATAAAAGGAGGGTTTATAGGTTATGTATATGGTTGTGGGTTATGTATATGGTTGTAATATGGCCTTGATCTATGGTGTTCTTAAAATGTACCGAGATTGTGTACTAGAGGTTTTGTAATATCTAGTATGGTTTTTAATTTTATACTATTATCATTATTGTATTTGCTCTGTTTTAAATAAAAATATAAAAAAAAAAAAAAAAAAAAAAATAAAAAAAAAAAAAAAAAAAAAAAATTATGTATAGGGTTTGGGTTTAAACCCTTTAATGTACCAAGGTTTGTTATAAAAACTTGTTTTGGGTTATTTTATTATTGTATGTTACATGTATGTTGTTCTGTTTTCTGTAGCAGAATTATTGTATTAGAGGGTTAACATATTAATAATATTAAAATACAGTTTCTCTATTGTTATTGTGCATAAGGAATCATACGTTCCTTCGAATTCCTATTGGTTAGGATATAATGTAACATAACTTAACCAATACTCTGTACCCTGTCATAGCGGGTATGTTAGAGTTTTGTCTTGTTTTGTAGTTGTTATGGTAGCTTTGGTTAGGGTCTTTTTACTTTACTGACATGATATGTGTAGTACATATATTGTATGTTAAAGGTGGTTATGGTTTTAGTCGTGTATGAAAATTTCAACTTTAGTAATCTTGTGATGATGTACATTTGTATGTTGTTTTTGTTGTGATAGGACATGTCAGGTATTCATTTTATATTGTTAAACTATGTAAAGTTTCATTTTGGTGTGTTGTCGTTGGGTACAATGGCTTGGCGGCAACTATTAATGACTGTTATACATTAGTGAGGTTTGCCTCAGCATGTATTGTTTGCTATAACAAGATGTTATAATACTTGTTCCCGCCAGGAATAACCTGGTACTAGTAGCACAAAGGAATGTTTTGTATTCCTGTACTTGATTATGCATCATTTGTACTTTTATAAGGTTTCTAATAAAAATATAAAAAAAAATAACGGTTCACATGACCACTGCGGGGCGGTGGGCAACTGAACCATATGCAGGAATGGTGGAGGGAACATATTCTGTTAAAATGACACTACGACACCCCATTCCATCTTATGTAGTGTTACAGGATTTTAGAACTCAAGTTTATGTAACATGCGTGGGGCAACGACATACTTGTCGGCTGTGTGGGTCATATGACCACATTGCGGCGCAGTGTGGAAAGCGATGTGGATACCTGGTACAACAGCAACGGCAGGCAGTGGACGAGGCTGGTGAGGAGCGAGAGCAGTCTTTTGCAACACTGCCTAAACAAGGGTTGTCATGGAGTGAGGAGGTGGATAAAGCAAAGGAGATGGAATCAGCAGATGTAACACAACAGGGAGAATCTTCGTCATTGGACATACATCAGGTATTCAAAGAGAGAATACCAGATTTGGGTGAAGAAGTGGAAGCGTATTTAGTAAAGGCGTTGGACGTCTTGTTAGATGATACAATCATCGGACATGTCGGGGACCCAGGCTTAGTTCTTTGGTCGGCTGAGGATGAAGGCGTGGTGGGCGAAGGAGGTATACCACAGAGTGCGACAAATGGATTGATGGTGCATGCAGTGGAGGTGGAGGTGCACCAGGATGCTGCAACAGACGTCACAATGCAGGTGGAGGGTAGGACACGAAAGCACACTGCTGCCCCATCAGACTCAGATGACGTGCTCACTCCTGCCCAGCGCCCTGGGAAAAAGTCTTGGGAGGAGGTCCAGAGGAGAGGGTCCAGTGAACCCAAGGATCAGGGGTTTGCAAAGGCGGTTCCCAAAATGGGGGGGAGGGAAAGGGGTGTCGCAAAATGTACTGGAGATAAGTCAATACCGGGGACAAAAGGACAACCCATTTGTTGAATTTAAGTGTTTCACAATAAAAATTAACGGATTGAGAACTGAAAGGAAGCGTAAGTGGTTTAACGAGTATTTGGTGCGACTTGGTGTGGATGTAGTGTTCATACAGGAATACAATTACAGAGCAGGATACGAGTTAGAAATGAGTGGTTATAATGTGTACATGGAACATGCGACAAGGTTGAAAGGAGGAGCTGCCATTCTGGTGAGGGAAACTAGCCCGTTTGTAGTGAGGCGTTGTGAAGAGGGGGAGGGGAGGGTGATTAGAGTGGATGGATTGTGGGGTTGGGTACAAATTAGTTTGGTGTGTGTATATGGTCCAGCAGAGGGAGATGTGCGTATTAAAACTAAATTTGTTCAAGAAGTCCTAGTATACTATTTGCGTGGCTTACCAAATGTAGCAATAATTGGTGGAGATTGGAATTGTGTGATACGACGTAAGGATGTGGAGCCTAGAGGAGCAGGGTTTTGTTTGGGGATTTTGGGGGATTTGTTAACGGAGGTGGGATTAAAGGATGTATGCCGGGGGGAGGGGTAGTAGAGCATACTATTGTTAGACGTGATTATGCGGCGAGGCTGGATCGTATGTATGTGCCTCGTGCAGTAAATGTGCGAAGTATGCTAGTGATGGATGTGGTTTTTTTCAGACCATAGGAGTGTCGTGATGGACGCAGATTTTGAGGGAGTGCCTCGTAGGGGTCAAAATTATTGGAAATTAAATGTAAAGTTACTACAGGGTGAGGAAAGTCGTCTGTCTTTTGGGAAAATGTGGGAACGTTTAGTAGTTGAAGTACCTGGGGATGATGCCTTGGTAACTTGGTTGGAATCGGCAGCCAAACAGTGTATTAAAGAATATTATATTAGTAGAGGGAAAAGATATAATTAGTTAAAGTACGGTTTACAAAGATACCTTGAGGGGCAGCTGTGCGAATGCTATGCAAGAGTCAGTGCAAATTATACTGTTATCGAAATTGAGAGATTAAAGGAAAATATTAGGAGTTTACAAAATGAGAGGTTTGATGGGGAAAGAATTAAGGGCGGACTAGAAGAGGTATTGTGGGGAGATCGGCCGTCGGCTTGTGTGTTGAGGAGTCAACACAGGAGGAGAAAGGCAATGGAGATAATGGGATTGAATGTTCAGGTTGGTATGGAATGGTATAGGGTAGGTCAAGTTTTAACAACAATGGAGGGTATAAGTGGTTATGTTGATTCTTGGGTTAAGTCAAAAATGCAAAGTGCTGGTATAAGTGGAATAGCATTACAGACAATAGGAGGGTTTGTGCAGTGTGAGCTGGAAGGGCAAGATCGATTGGCTTTGGGAGGGCCGATCACGGAGTGTGAGATATGGGAGGCTTTATCTGGGGTGAACTTAGGTAAGGCACCAGGTATAGACGGGTTACCAAGCGATTTTTATGTTAAAAATTGGGGTGTTCTAAAGGGGTTTTTGGTAAGATTGTTCAACACACTTAAGAGGGACTGGGTTTTGGGGGAACAGCAAAGGATGGCAGTGGTGGTTTTAGTACCTAAGGGTGAGCCATCAACAGTAAAGGATTATCGGGCAATTTCGTTATTGTGTGGAGATTACAAGATTTTCGCAAGGATATTAGCTAACAGAATTAAGAAGGTAATTGGTAAAGTGATAGATAAGGGACAATATGGAGTGCCGGGAAGGTCTATGTACGAAGGGCATGGTTTGATTAGAGGTTTTATTGAGAAAAGAGGCGAATTGGGAGGGGGGGGGGTGTTGGCTCTAGATTGGGAGGCGGCCTATGACAGTGTGGAAAGGGAAGTGTTATGGATGATTATGTGGTGGCAGGGGTTCGGGGAAGAAATCATATCTTGGGCTAAATTATTGTATCATGGTGCTTCAATGAAGGTGCAGGTGAATGGGAGGTTAGGTGATAAAATTCAGATGGGTAGAGGTCTGCGTCAAGGGTGTCCCCTTTCGTAAATTTTGTTTGCGTGTTTACAAAATCCCTTTTATAGAGGAATTCGGAGGTTATTTGCAGCAGATGGGGTAGGTAATGAAAAGGGGATGGGGGGGGGCTGGCATCGTAGGATATGTCGATGACACGACAGTTTTGGTGAGTGGAAGTATGGATTTGCTTAGGGTGGGAAAATTAGTGAATGTATTTGGGAAAGCTTCTGGGATGAAAATTAATGCAGAGAAGACCAAGTATATGGATCTCGGGGATAGGTTACATAAGGATGGGGAAGTAGTAGAAAGGTGGAAGAGGGTGGATCAATTATTGATATGTGGGATAGTTTATGTACGAGATATAAAGTTGGCACAAGAAGTAAACTCAGTGCGTATTGTGGAAGGTGTCATGAAAAGACTTAGCGGTTTAAGGGCAGCACAACTAACGATACATCAGAGGGTGATAGTAACGAATGTGCTGTTATACAGTAAACTATGGCATGTTGCAGTGATGTATCCGATAACACGATGTGAGATAAAACTGTTGCAACAGAGAGTTTTTAGATTCATTTGGGGTACAGGATGCGAATAGTTAAGTAGAGCGGTTGTCACACTCCCGGTATGCCGAGGAGGGCTGGGGCTTATACCGGTCGAAAAAAGGATTATGAGTGTGTATGTAAAACGTATGAAAGTTAAGACACATGTGCAACATCTGGATATCTTTATTGTAGTAGACGTTTCGCCATCCAGTGGCTTTATCAATACAGATTCTAGGACATAATAGGAAGACAGTAGAACTATATACAAAAGATGAGGTAATCAGTCCCTCGGCCTTGGAGTTAGTGTTCACAGCTTCATGGTGGAGGAGAATCTGGAGCAAAGACAAGAAGACTGGCGGTTTATATAGGCGTCAGTGGATAGGGATGGGCAGCAGACGAGGGCAAAGTCACTGGTAGGCGGGATTCCCCAGTGGAAGTAGGTCCTTCCCAAAGAGATGGGTTAGTTGCAGCAGCCGTGAAGAAGGTCTTGTAGATGTCCTCTGAACCAAGATTCCATGATGTTGCACATGTAAAACGTAGTTATATGCGGGAGGGGGGGGGGCGAGAAAAGGTGGACTTAATAGGATACGTAAGGATATGCAACGGTGGTGGGGGGGTAGGGAGTTATTGCTAGGCGAGGCAATGTTGAGGGTCCTAATAACAGTGAGAGAACCTTCACATATTAAATTGAGAATCCTTGAAGGAGTTGATGGCAAGTCAGTAGTAGCAGCGGTAGAAGGAGCATATCCAATGTATGCTTGGAGTGATATCTGGAGGCGTCTGAACAAATTACGAGTGAAACCCAGAGTACGAGAAGTTATGTTTAGATTTTTACACGAGGTATTGCCGTCTGGGGTGGTCTTATTCAATAGGAGGATATGGGAGGGTGGGGAATGCAAGGTTTGTGGCTGCATGGAGACTATTTTCCACGCGGTGTATTTTTGCAATCGTATTGAAACAGTAAGGGTCTGGTTAGGAAAGGTATTTAGGTTAGTGGGAGGGGGGGATTACAGGTGTTGAGGGCTTTAAGTTTAGACATAGGTGGGGTGAATCAAATGATAGAGAATGCGGTAGGGTATATAGTTACGGATTTTATATATATGTCTTGGGCTATGAGAGAGGTGGGAGTGAGTGAAAGAATTAACACGTTAGCAGCGACTTTTTATAGAACGAAGTGCCGGAATAAGGAAGTGTTTGGGGGGAGATGGGAGAGGGCATTTAGTGAGGGCTATAGGAGTTTCACATTACGGGATTTATGGGATTTGAAAACAAGGTAACGGGAAGCAACGGGCTGGCTTCCTGGAACAAGTGGTAGCATGATGTGTGTTAGTGGACTGAGAATGAGGTGTGTTAAGGTGGCAAACACGAGTTGTGTTCTTAGAGTATATGGTAACAAAAACAGATGTTCAAGGCAAAAGTTCAATTATGAACATATATATTTTACTTTGTATGTAATTTAAATTTTGGTGTTTAACATGAAAACTTCAATTATATTGATACATACGTTCTATTAGATTTTATGGAATCTTAATATTGATCGATGTGTAAAAGTCATCATGGACCTTAGTATCAGTTTAAATAAAACTGTGATTATTTGTAGTGGACGAACGGATGGTTCCTATAGCTGCATTAAATGTTAATTATATTGTTTTTGTATTCTTTTATTTGCATGTTGAAGGAGGCAATATAAAGTATGTAGTTATGGTCCGTTTATGTACGAATGCCTAGTGCTTGATGTTGTTAGGAGGATAGAAATTTATTTGGTGTGTAGATGTAGGTAGTAGGTTGGTAGACAGCAACCACCCAGGGAAGTACTACCGTCCTGCCAGATGACTGTGAAACAAAAACCTGTAACTGTTTTGCATGATGGTAGGATTGCTGGCTTCTTTTTCTGTCTCATAAACACGCTAAGATAACAGGGATATCTTGCTACTCCTACTTACACTTTGGTCACACTTCACAGACACGCACATGCATATATATATATACATACATCTAGGTTTTTCTCCTTTTTCTAAATAGCTCTTGTTCTTTTTTATTTCTTCTATTGTCCATGGGGAAGTGGAAAAGAATCTTTCCTCCGTAAGCCATGCGTGTCGTATGAGGCGACTAAAATGCCGGGAGCAATGGGCTAGTAACCCCTTCTCCTGTATACAATTACTAAAAAAGAGAAGAAGAAAAACTTTATAAAACTGGGTTGCTTAAATGTGCGTGGATGTAGTGCGGATGACAAGAAACAGATGATTGCTGATGTTATGAATGAAAAGAAGTTGGATGTCCTGGCCCTAAGCGAAACAAAGCTGAAGGGGGTAGGAGAGTTTCAGTGGGGGGAAATAAATGGGATTAAATCTGGAGTATCTGAGAGAGTTAGAGCAAAGGAAGGGGTAGCAGTAATGTTAAATGATCAGTTATGGAAGGAGAAAAGAGAATATGAATGTGTAAATTCAAGAATTATGTGGATTAAAGTAAAGGTTGGATGCGAGAAGTGGGTCATAATAAGCGTGTATGCACCTGGAGAAGAGAGGAATGCAGAGGAGAGAGAGAGATTTTGGGAGATGTTAAGTGAATGTATAGGAGCCTTTGAACCAAGTGAGAGAGTAATTGTGGTAGGGGACTTGAATGCTAAAGTAGGAGAAACTTTTAGAGAGGGTGTGGTAGGTAAGTTTGGGGTGCCAGGTGTAAATGATAATGGGAGCCCTTTGATTGAACTTTGTATAGAAAGGGGTTTAGTTATAGGTAATACATATTTTAAGAAAAAGAGGATAAATAAGTATACACGATATGATGTAGGGCGAAATGACAGTAGTTTGTTGGATTATGTATTGGTAGATAAAAGACTGTTGAGTAGACTTCAGGATGTACATGTTTATAGAGGGGCCACAGATATATCAGATCACTTTCTAGTTGTAGCTACACTGAGAGTAAAAGGTAGATGGGATACAAGGAGAATAGAAGCATCAGGGAAGAGAGAGGTGAAGGTTTATAAACTAAAAGAGGAGGCAGTTAGGGTAAGATATAAACAGCTATTGGAGGATAGATGGGCTAATGAGAGCATAGGCAATGGGGTCGAAGAGGTATGGGGTAGGTTTAAAAATGTAGTGTTAGAGTGTTCAGCAGAAGTTTGTGGTTACAGGAAAGTGGGTGCAGGAGGGAAGAGGAGCGATTGGTGGAATGATGATGTAAAGAGAGTAGTAAGGGAGAAAAAGTTAGCATATGAGAAGTTTTTACAAAGTAGAAGTGATGCAAGGAGGGAAGAGTATATGGAGAAAAAGAGAGAAGTTAAGAGAGTGGTGAAGCAATGTAAAAAGAGAGCAAATGAGAGAGTGGGTGAGATGTTATCAACAAATTTTGTTGAAAATAAGAAAAAGTTTTGGAGTGAGATTAACAAGTTAAGAAAGCCTAGAGAACAAATGGATTTGTCAGTTAAAAATAGGAGAGGAGAGTTATTAAATGGAGAGTTAAAGGTATTGGGAAGATGGAAGGAATATTTTGAGGAATTGTTAAATGTTGATGAAGATAGGGAAGCTGTGATTTCGTGTATAGGGCAAGGAGGAATAACATCTTGTAGGAGTGAGGAAGAGCCAGTTGTGAGTGTGGGGGAAGTTCGTGAGGCAGTAGGTAAAATGAAAGGGGGTAAGGCAGCCGGGATTGATGGGATAAAGATAGAAATGTTAAAAGCAGGTGGGGATATAGTTTTGGAGTGGTTGGTGCAATTATTTAATAAATGTATGGAAGAAGGTAAGGTACCTAGGGATTGGCAGAGAGCATGCATAGTTCCTTTGTATAAAGGCAAAGGGGATAAAAGAGAGTGCAAAAATTATAGGGGGATAAGTCTGTTGAGTGTACCTGGTAAAGTGTATGGTAGAGTTATAATTGAAAGAATTAAGAGTAAGACGGAGAATAGGATAGCAGATGAACAAGGAGGCTTTAGGAAAGGTAGGGGGTGTGTGGACCAGGTGTTTACAGTGAAACATATAAGTGAACAGTATTTAGATAAGGCTAAAGAGGTCTTTGTGGCATTTATGGATTTGGAAAAGGCGTATGACAGGGTGGATAGGGGGGCAATGTGGCAGATGTTGCAAGTGTATGGTGTAGGAGGTAGGTTACTGAAAGCAGTGAAGAGTTTTTACGAGGATAGTGAGGCTCAAGTTAGAGTATGTAGGAAAGAGGGAAATTTTTTCCCAGTAAAAGTAGGCCTTAGACAAGGATGTGTGATGTCACCGTGGTTGTTTAATATATTTATAGATGGGGTTGTAAGAGAAGTAAATGCGAGGGTCTTGGCAAGAGGCGTGGAGTTAAAAGATAAAGAATCACACACAAAGTGGGAGTTGTCACAGCTGCTCTTTGCTGATGACACTGTGCTCTTGGGAGATTCTGAAGAGAAGTTGCAGAGATTGGTGGATGAATTTGGTAGGGTGTGCAAAAGAAGAAAATTAAAGGTGAATACAGGAAAGAGTAAGGTTATGAGGATAACAAAAAGATTAGGTGATGAAAGATTGAATATCAGATTGGAGGGAGAGAGTATGGAGGAGGTGAACGTATTCAGATATTTGGGAGTGGACGTGTCAGCAGATGGGTCTATGAAAGATGAGGTGAATCATAGAATTGATGAGGGAAAAAGAGTGAGTGGTGCACTTAGGAGTCTGTGGAGACAAAGAACTTTGTCCTTGGAGGCAAAGAGGGGAATGTATGAGAGTATAGTTTTACCAACGCTCTTATATGGGTGTGAAGCGTGGGTGATGAATGTTGCAGCGAGGAGAAGGCTGGAGGCAGTGGAGATGTCATGTCTGAGGGCAATGTGTGGTGTGAATATAATGCAGAGAATTCGTAGTTTGGAAGTTAGGAGGAGGTGCGGGATTACCAAAACTGTTGTCCAGAGGGCTGAGGAAGGGTTGTTGAGGTGGTTCGGACATGTAGAGAGAATGGAGCGAAACAGAATGACTTGAAGAGTGTATCAGTCTGTAGTGGAAGGAAGGCGGGGTAGGGGTCGGCCTAGGAAGGGTTGGAGGGAGGGGGTAAAGGAGGTTTTGTGTGCGAGGGGCTTGGACTTCCAGCAGGCATGCGTGAGCGTGTTTGATAGGAGTGAATGGAGACAAATGGTTTTTAATACTTGACGTGCTGTTGGAGTGTGAGCAAAGTAACATTTATGAAGGGATTCAGGGAAACCGGCAGGCCGGACTTGAGTCCTGGAGATGGGAAGTACAGTGCCTGCACTCTGAAGGAGGGGTGTTAATGTTGCAGTTTAAAAACTGTAGTGTAAAGCACCCTTCTGGCAAGACAGTGATGGAGTGAATGATGGTGAAAGTTTTTCTTTTTCGGGCCACCCTGCCTTGGTGGGAATCGGCCGGTGTGATAATAAAAAAATATGTATTTTTCTGTTGTCACTGGATGTGAATGTGTTAATTTTATGTCAGTGTGATTTTAATATTTTATTTAATATTGATGTGCCAGAACGGTGGAACTCAGTCTAACAAACGCAGAAGGCGGGGAAAGGGTTTTCCTTTTGATACTTTATGTGTATTATATGTTGTACAATGTATAACAACGAACTTTGTATTAGGATGGGGTATATTTGGTAAAATTTCGTGTTGATAGGATGATGTCATCAGTTTCAGAAGGAGGGAAAGGGTTAGGTTACTCTACTATACTTTTTGTTATACGTGAAATGTACCTGAAATTGGAACAGACGATAATGTATAAACGCATTGTACGATTTAAATGTAATGAGATTAGGTAATGTTATTGACATGTAGTCTATTAGTAGGTTAAAATGTACATCGTAAGTTTTTAGTTATTCCGTAACAGTAAGGAATGTGTTGATTTTCAGATTGTGTGATCATGAAATTATTATTTCATTTTTCTCCTGTAACCTTTGCTGTACCAGAAGTGTGGCACTCAGTTAGTCAAGCAAAGGAGGTGGGGAGGGATTGTTATATAAAATTCAAAGTGTATAATAGGATGTAAGAAGTATAATTCGGGGATAGTAATATTGGGATGGGGGTAAAATTTGTTAAATTCTGTGTGGTAAGCATGTTGTCAATGTTATATGACTGTAGGAGGTGCTACAGGTATCCTGTATAGCAAAGTTGATTTTCAGTATCAGTATATTGGAATGTGATTGCAATAGCAGAACTACTGTTTAAAATGTTAAGGTACATGTTTGTTTAAAAATATAATGTAAGATTTTCGGTAATATTCGTGATCTGTAATCTGTTGGTTTGTCCTATTGTCTTATGTATGGTTTTAAATAAAATATAAAAAAATGGACAATTAAAGGCTCAGCTCCACGAATTGAGTAAGACACCAGAATTGTTGACTGCCTATAATGATATAATTACTGAATAATTAATTAATAAATTTATAGAAGAGGTACCTCCTGAGCAAGCCAAAATTTATGGTCACTATTTGCCACAACACGGAGTGAAGAAGGATTCTAAGACCTCTACTCTGAGGTTTGTGTTTAATTGTAGTGCCAGGAGTAACAAAAATGCACCTAGTTTAAATGACTGTTTGATGACAGGTCCGTCATTGGCTGAAAAATTAGGAGATATCTTATTAAATTTCAGGGTGAAGAATTATGCCTTTACGGCTGACATAAGTAAAGCTTTCCTAAGAGTGGGTTTACAAGAGGCTGACCGGGATTGTACCCACTTCTTATGGCCTAAGAATCCTAGTGACCCACTTAGCCCTCTGAAAATTTCGCTTTAGGAGTGTATTATTTGGTGCTATATCCAGTCCATTCCTACTTCAAGCGACGATAAATGCACACCTTAAACGTACAGAAAGTCCATTGAGTAAAGTAATGAGCAAACAATTTTATGTGGACAATTTCCTGGGTGTGACGTCAACTGAAGAGGAACTGTTAATGACTTATGGAGAGGCTAATAAAATAATGCAAAGTGCAAATATGCCTCTGAGGGAATGGAATAGTAATTCGTCCAAATTAAAGGACAAAATAAGTAAAGATTACCCTGGAGATGAAGTGCCAAAATGTAGTAATGTATTGGGATTAACTTGGGATACTGAGAGAGATTTGTTAATGTTAAAACCTAATAATTACAGTATTCCTAATAAATTAACTAAGAGAGTTTCGCTTGCTGAAGTTTCCAAATGTTTTGATCCACTAGTCTTAGTGTCACCCCTTACTATAAGAGGGAAATTGTTAATACAAGAAGCATGGAAACTTAAATGTGCTTGGGATGAAACTCTGCCTGAGGAATTCATTAACAGGTGGGATGAATTAATTGGTGATTATGAAAAAATTCCAATGTTGGAGTTCCCATGCCAGGTGGTCAATCCAGATGGGAAAAATATACTCCACATTTTTTGTGATGCTTCAAAATTGGCATATGGAGCAGTTGCTTATCTTCAATGTAATAGCGTTATATCTCTTGTTATGTCTAAGGCTAAAGTGTCTCCAATTAAATCACGTACCTTGCCTCAGTTGGAATTAACAGCCATTTATGTAGGTGTCAAATTAGCTAATTATATAAGAAATAAGTTGCAGGAGATAAATATTAGCGACACTGTAATTTGGTCTGATAATGAGGTATCCTTACAATGGATTCATAATGGAAACAGTAAAATTGTGTACATACAAAACAGAGTCACTGAAATTAATCAGATGCAAGAGAAGTATAATAATTTGGGTCAGCATATGTTAACATTTAATCATATACCTGGTGAGGAGAAAACAGCTGATTTCTTGTCTCGAGGTTTACCTTATGATAAATTCATAAATGCTGTATCATGGTTTAAAGGACCGAGCTGGTTGGTAAATAAAACTAATTGGCCTGTACAAAAGGCGTATATTGCTCCTGTTGAAATTACTGTGACCACCTCTTCAGTAGTTTGTCCTTCCTTAGCCATTGATATAAACAGGTATTCTTCTTTACCCAAACTAATCAATGTAACTAAGTTGGTGTTTAAATTTCTAAACAAGATAAATATCTCCTATAAGTTTTCACATTACTTTTTCACTTTTTTGTAATCATTATTACTTACTAAAATTTTATTAAACACCATATTTACTACCAGTCAATTTTACTTTTGTACTGTGGAAAATATTTTAATTTTCCGAAACTATAGTGCCTAATAGGTGTTTAATGTGTCTATATGGGTCAAAAATGTATTTGAAAATAGAGTAGAACCAAGAGTTCCCTTTGCGCATGCGCGGATGTGCGGGGGGTTTGGGGCGACTCGGGCCATGGGAGAGGCGGATTGTTTTGAATGTGGTGGGGAGGCTGGGAAAGCATGGAACCACGAAATTGGCATTCACGGCGGCCTAAGGATTAATATAGGCCTCATTTCATAATAGGAAGTGTCGTAACTGTTCCTGTTGGAGAGTGAGGGAACGTGATTTACGGGACCACCGTAATAAAGTGGAAAAATGAGTGAATAAGGGTAGGACCGGGTGACTGGCGCATCACTATGGACTGTGTCCTGGGGAAAATTACCCTTGGTTTAATCATCACTCATCGGTCTCAGATCTTAATGGAGTGATCTCTAATGTGTATAATAATTATGAGAGGTTAAATCGTCTTGTGGATGGTAATGTAATCAGTGATAATAACATTGAGTTAAGAGAATGCGGGATGTGAAATAGATCGCCCTGCTCCGAGTGAATGTGTGATTCGTACCGAGGATAATGAAGTTTTATGGAATCACGACTTCTAAACCGGGACAAACCGACGGATACCTCGTCCTGCTGGAATGAGAACCGTGTCGGTGTAGCAGGACATCGAAATGAGATGGTGAATGGAGGAAATAAGGAGTATCAATCACCCACAGTTAAGTAACCCTTCTAGTTATAACAGACTGATGCTGGCCAGTTAGGTTATGTTGTAATTGGATAGGTTATGAGTGATCCAGCTACATCAAGTGACCACCAGAGAACATCTGGTAAGTGGTGGGATTATGTACAAATGTTTTTCCTTGATGGATGTATCCAGGTGTATCCTACCCCTCCCCCCTTCATTCAGCTAAACTAATATAATCTATACAGTCCACAATTAATTAGTAGCACCGTACTTGTGGGTGCTATCCAATCCATACTGGTCTCGGATAGATATGGATAAGATTGTGAGGCCGAAGGAACCACTTGCCGCGACCAGGGGTGGTTAAGTTTTCTCACATGTCTACACGGGGTGACTACGGTAAACAATATGGTTGTCTCCCAATGAGATTACTGGTATGTATATAATGTTGAGGTACATACAGGTAAGCACCCTAGAAAATTTTCCACATCTGCCCGTTGGTCCTTCCTGAACCGGAGGCATTCAGTGAAAAAATTAATTGAATTAATTACTTAATAATTAAGTGACTGATTGAAGGAAGTGGGTGTAGGGTGCACAAGTTTAATCGATCGTGTGATGGATGATAATTAGCCCAATTAATTGCTAGCACATGTGTGGCTAGGATTTATACAAGAGTAAAGTGCAAGAATTACTCTTATAAGGCGCCTACTTAAGTTGTATAATCAGTGATTAATAATTCTCTAACCATGACTGGATCTAATGGAGTTAATGTGGCTGACAAGTCCGTGAATTTTAGAGTAATGAAAGCATCATTACAGGCTATTAAAAGCCATGTGACGAAGGCATTTGATTTAGTGAATCAAAGAACCGTGAACACTAATGAATTAAAGTTATATTTAGATGCTTTAGAGAGTAGATTTGATTGGTACAAATTGTGGTTTAAAGACTGTGAAAGAGATCTGCTAGAGAATTGTGCAGATGGAATGGAAATGAATGTTTTAATTAATCAACATTACGAATTGGAAGAAAAACTGCCTTGTAAAAGTAAGGCTTTGAATAAATTAAAGGGTGTAAGCCAGGCAGTTGGTCAACCTATTAATGCAAAGGGTGGGTTTGCCAAAACCTCCAGAGTACGGTCTGGAGGAAATCAGACTAGGTCGGCAGGAATTAATCGTTCAATTGCAGACCAGTCAGCCAAACAGCTCTAAGGATATAACACATAATGACTCTGAAGTATCTGTCAAGTCGCAAAAGGAAAAAATAATCCCAGTGGTAATAATCATAGTTAAGAGTTAAATAGGCACATATCAAGCGACAGGAATCAGTAATAGTGGTTCCTCACATCAAGGTAAGAGGAATAAGTACCTCAGTAAGGGTAACCCAGTTAATAAGAGGTCAGGCAAGGAAAAGAGAGACTGTCTCTTCTGCCAGGGTACTCATTTCACTAAAAATTGTAATGTCTATAATTCATGGAAGATTAAAGTGGAAAGAATGAAAGAACTTGACAGATTTATCAGATGTCTAGACAATCATAATGTAAAGGATTGTCATACCAAATTGAACAGTTGCTATCAATGCAACAAGGGAAAACACCATACAGTTATGTGCAGGGTTGTATGTGATTCTTATAATAATGGTAACAATAATGGTAATGTTAATAACCCTGACACTACAGTGACTGATGTAAAGGTTGCAGCTAATGGCAATAATGATGGCCTAGCTGAGGTAGCCTTGCCGGTACTGGATGTAATAATTCAGGATAAAGGGCATAAATCCAAAACCATGCGGCGTCACTCTCCTCAACACTGGTAAGGGCCATGTAATATATGGCAAACTACCGCCTAGTAATAATGACTAGAGGAAGTAGTGAATACAGTCACGGTGTCTTGCTCATAAAAGGTCAACCCAGTACAAGTATTCTTCTATCGAGAATGATGTTGAACCAGTCTAATTTGTGGGAGCTGGACAGCATGGGGATTAATATAAATGAGTTAAGTCCAAATGATTCCTTTACTCAGGAACAATACCTGAAGGATGTTAAATGTGAATCTGGACATTACTGGGTGCGACTTCCGTGGAAGCTCGACCGTCCAGAATTACCTACTAATTATAGGATGGCGTATGGACAGTTAACGGGCCCAGCTCTGCGAACTGAGCAAGACACCAAAATTGTTGATTGCTTATAATGATATAATTAATAAACAGTTAAATAATAAATTGTTCTTACTTCAGGCGACAATAAATGCACATCTTAAGTGCACAGGTGGTCCACTGAGCGAAGTAATTTGGTAAATAATCTTATGTGGACAATTTCCGGGTGTGACGTCAACTGAAGAGGAACTAATGAGGATATGTGAAGGGGTTAATGAAATAATGCAGTAATGTGCTGGGGCTGACTTGGGACACTGAGAGAGACTTGTTATTGTTAAAGTCTCATAATTCCAGTATGCCCAATAAATTAACCCAGGGAGCATAGGCTTATGCCCCTGAGAGAATGGAACAGTAATTAGTCCATTTTGAGGGATCAATAAATATGGATGGCCATGGAATTGAAGTGCCTATATGCAGTAAGGTGCTGGGGCTGACTTGGGATACTGAGAGAGACTTGTTATTGTTAAAGTCTCATAATTCCAGTATGCCCAATAAATTAATCCAGGGAGCATAGGCTTATGCCCCTGAGAGAATGGAACACTAATTAGTCCATTTTGTGGGTTCAATAAATATGGATGGCCATGGAGTTGGTGCCTATATGCAGTAATGTGCTGGGGCTGACTTGGGATACTGAGAGAGACTTGTTATTGTTAAAGTCTCATAATTCCAGTATGCCCAATAAATTAATCCAGGGAGCATAGGCTTATGCCCCTGAGAGAATGGAACACTAATTAGTCCATTTTGAGGGTTCCATAAATATGGATGGCCATGGAGTTGGTGCCTATATGCAGTAATGTGCTGGGGCTGACTTGGGATACTGAGAGACTTGTTATTGTAAAGTCTCATAATTCCAGTATGCCCAACAAATTAGCCCCGAGAGCATAGACTTAGTGTCATACCTTACAATAAGAGGGAAATTGTTAATACCAGAAGCATGGAGGCTTGAGTGTGCTTTGGATGGAGCCTTACCTGAGGAGTTAACAGGTGGAAAGAATTAATGGGTGATCATGTAAATATCAATGTTGGAGTTCCCAAGCCAGGTGGCCAGTGAAGATGGGAAAATTGTACTCCACATTATGTAAGTCATCTAGCAACGACCTCCGCCCGGCCGCAGTGTGGAAAATATTTTAATTTTCCGAAACTATAGTGCCTAATAGGTGTTTAATGTGTCTATATGGGTCAAAAATGTATTTGAAAATAGAGTAGAACCAAGAGTTCCCTTTGCGCATGCGCGGATGTGCGGGGGGTTTGGGGCGACTCGGGCCATGGGAGAGGCGGATTGTTTTGAATGTGGTGGGGAGGCTGGGAAAGCATGGAACCACGAAATTGGCATTCACGGCGGCCTAAGGATTAATATAGGCCTCATTTCATAATAGGAAGTGTCGTAACTGTTCCTGGTGGAGAGTGAGGGAACGTGATTTACGGGACCACCGTAATAAAGTGGAAAAATGAGTGAATAAGGGTAGGACCGGGTGACTGGCGCATCACTATGGACTGTGTCCTGGGGAAAATTACCCTTGGTTTAATCATCACTCATCGGTCTCAGATCTTAATGGAGTGATCTCTAATGTGTATAATAATTATGAGAGGTTAAATCGTCTTGTGGATGGTAATGTAATCAGTGATAATAACATTGAGTTAAGAGAATGCGGGATGTGAAATAGATCGCCCTGCTCCGAGTGAATGTGTGATTTGTACCGAGGATAATGAAGTTTTATGGAATCACGACTTCTAAACCGGGACAAACCGACGGATACCTCGTCCTGCTGGAATGAGAACCGTGTCGGTGTAGCAGGACATCGAAATGAGATGATGAATGGAGGAAATAAGGAGTATCAATCACCCACAGTTAAGTAACCCTTCTAGTTATAACAGACTGATGCTGGCCAGTTAGGTTATGTTGTAATTGGATAGGTTATGAGTGATCCAGCTACATCAAGTGACCACCAGAGAACATCTGGTAAGTGGTGGGATTATGTACAAATGTTTTTTCTTGATGGATGTATCCAGGTGTATCCTACCCCCCCCCCCTTTCATTCAGCTAAACTAATATAATCTATACAGTCCACAATTAATTAGTAGCACCGTACTTGTGGGTGCTATCCAATCCATACTGGTCTCGGATAGATATGGATAAGATTGTGAGGCCGAAGGAACCACTTGCCGCGACCAGGGGTGGTTAAGTTTTCTCACATGTCTACACGGGGTGACTACGGTAAACAATATGGTTGTCTCCCAATGAGATTACTGGTATGTATATAATGTTGAGGTACATACAGGTAAGTACCCTAGAAAATTTTCCGTATGTACATTAAACATCAACTTATACTTCACAGAGAAGTGTTTCTGGGTATGCCCAAATGAGGAAAATCTGTGGACTAAAATCACAAGGGTATTAAAAGAGGACAACATCAAAGCTGCTTTCATAGAAAACCTGGAAGCTTTCTACAACAGATGGGAACATAAAAAGTCTGGGCTGAATGGTACTGCCCTTGATACTGGCCATGTAGTCACAAACTGTAAGGCTGGAGGTGATGTCCTGGGAGACAGTAATAGTAAAGCTGGAGGTGCTGTCCTGGGAGACAGTAATGGTGAAGCTGGAGGTGCTGTCCTGGGAGACAGTAATGGTGAAGCTGGAGGTGCTGTCCTGGGAGACAGAAATGGTGAAGCTGGAGATACTGTCCTGGGAGACAGTAATGGTGAAGCTGGAGATTTTGTCCATGTAGTCGGGAATTATACGCAGGAAGGAATACATATAAATGACCTCATAGGGGATAGGAGCCATAGTAGGGAAACAAGTGTAGTCAAAGATAAGATAAAACCAATATTGCAAACTAGAAATACCGCAGGAAATAGCAAACAAGAGGACTCCAATAGCAATAGTGAGGATAAATTACCAAAAACAACTGGTGGGAGCTCCATTGTTGGTGCTAGGGAGGATAGAAGTAAGACAGGGAAACATGCACCAACAAGGAATACAGTCACAGAAACCCAAGGCAAGCGGAAACCAAGCCTGTGCACATACTATGCACTTGGTATCTGCTGCCATGGGAAATCTGGAAAAACAGATGGGACGTGCAACTATGACCACCCTAGAAAATGCCATGCCCATATGACAACAGGAAAATGCAAACTCCCTTCCTGTAAGCTTTTTCACCCTGAAATGTGTACCTCTTCAGTACAGGAAAGACTGTGCTATAACTTAAATTGCCAGGCATACCATCTAAAGGGGACAAAAAGATACAAAACATCCAGGCCATGGGAAAACCTGGGAAGCCACAGCCACTCAAGAGGGAGAGGTTTTTTAGTGCCAGGAAGGAAAAAAAAATGGCAGGAAATGGCAGAAATCGTACACTAAATCCAGTCATTCCTGGAGTGGAACCACAGTCGATGGCCTCCACTCCAAACCAACAGATACAGATACTAATGCCGGAAAAAAATCCCCCCCCAGTACCAACAATACCACCAGTCCGATAACATTCTTCTTTGCAAATATACAGGGTCTAAAGCCAGCAACAAACAACAAAATACCTTTCATCCGTGGACTGCTTTCAGAGGCAAAGGCAATGTTCGCGGCTTTCACTGAGACCCACATAAAGGATCACTTGGACAATGAAATATGGATCCCAGGTTACAACCTATACAGATGTGACAGAGTGAACAGGCAAAAGGGGGGGGTTGGCCTGTACATTGCAGAGTCACTTGTTTGCACAGAACTGCTTAATGCCTCAAATGACGTAGTGGAAGTTTTAGCAGTAAAGGTCGAGAACCAAAACCTAGTCATTGTGGTAGTCTACAAGCCTCCGGATGCAACATCCCAGCAATTCCAGGAACAGCTGTTAAAAATTGACCACTGTCTGGAAAATCTTCCAGCTCCTGCACCCAACATCTTGCTCCTGGGGGATTTCAACTTAAGGCACCTAAAATGGAGGAATATAGCAAATAATATTGTTGCAGTAATAACACCAGGAGGCAGCTCTGATGAAAACTCACACTCACACGAGCTTTTAAATCTCTGCACAAAATTCAATTTAAACCAGCAAATAATAGAGCCTACTAGACTGGAGAATACACTAGACTTCCTCGGTAGTATAGTGGTGAGTATCCCCGCCTGTCACGCGGGAGACCGGGGTTCGATTCCCCGCCGGGGAGGACAATGTTTTGGGGGCAGTAAAGCAACAGCAAAGAACTACAGACCAATAGCACTAACATCCCATATCATAAAAATCTTTGAAAGGGTCCTAAGAAGCAAGATCACCACCCATCTAGAAACCCATCAGTTACACAACCCAGGGCAACATGGGTTTAGAACAGGTCGCTCCTGTCTGTCTCAACTACTGGATCACTACGACAAGGTCCTAAATGCACTAGAAGACAAAAAGAATGCAGATGTAATATATACAGACTTTGCAAAAGCCTTCGACAAGTGTGACCATGGCGTAATAGCGCACAAAATGCGCGCTAAAGGAATAACAGGAAAAGTCGGTCGATGGATCTATAATTTCCTCACTAACAGAACACAGAGAGTAGTCGTCAACAGAGTAAAGTCCGAGGCAGCTACGGTGAAAAGCTCTGTTCCACAAGGCACAGTACTAGCTCCCATCTTGTTCCTCATCCTCATATCCGACATAGACAAGGATGTCAGCCACAGCACCGTGTCTTCCTTTGCAGATGACACCCGAATCTGCATGACAGTGTCTTCCATTGCAGACACTGCAAGGCTCCAGGCGGACATCAACCAAATCTTTCAGTGGGCTGCAGAAAACAATATGAAGTTCAACGATGAGAAATTTCAATTACTCAGATATGGTAAACATGAGGAAATTAAATCTTCATCAGAGTACAAAACAAATTCTGGCCACAAAATAGAGCGAAACACCAACGTCAAAGACCTGGGAGTGATTATGTCGGAGGATCTCAACTTCAAGGACCATAACATTGTATCAATCGCATCTGCTAGAAAAATGACAGGATGGATAATGAGAACCTTCAAAACTAGGGAGGCCAAGCCCATGATGACACTCTTCAGGTCACTTGTTCTATCAAGGCTGGAATATTGCTGCACTCTAACAGCACCTTTCAAGGCAGGTGAAATTGCCGACCTAGAAAATGTACAGAGAACTTTCACGGCGCGCATAACGGAGATAAAACACCTCAATTACTGGGAGCGCTTGAGGTTTCTAAACCTGTATTCCCTGGAACGCAGGAGGGAGAGATACATGATTATATACACCTGGAAAATCCTAGAGGGACTAGTACCGAACTTGCACACGAAAATCACTCACTACGAAAGCAAAAGACTTGGCAGACGATGCACCATCCCCCCAATGAAAAGCAGGGGTGTCACTACCACGTTAAGAGACCATACAATAAGTGTCAGGGGCCCGAGACTGTTCAACTGCCTCCCAGCACACATAAGGGGGATTACCAACAGACCCCTGGCAGTCTTCAAGCTGGCACTGGACAAGCACCTAAAGTCAGTTCCTGATCAGCCGGGCTATGGCTCGTACGTTGGTTTGCGTGCAGCCAGCAGCAACAGCCTGGTTGATCAGGCGCTGATCCACCAGGAGGCCTGGTCACCGACCGGGCCGCGGGGGCGTTGACCCCCGAAACTCTCTCCAGGTAAACTCCAGGTAACTCCCATAACATTTTGTTGCCAAATTTTCAAGTTTGTATATTCAACCCCAATCTTTATATTATCCTTTGTACCTGTGTACCTGGGTACCTGTCTACCATCTTACTATCATATTATAACCAAGACATTACCATTGTTATTTTTTACTATTAATCTTTTGGTACTTTAATTGTGATTTTTTTTTGTCAATTTAAATCTAGTTATAATCTTGATCTTGTCAACAACCTATACCAGACTCTAGTGCAATTGCAAGTACCATTTCAAATTGTATTTTTATATTATAAGTTTATATTATAATTCCTACCATCTGTCCATTTAACTTTGTTTACCATTACTTAATTTTAGTCCCTTATATATTTTCTCCTTTATTTTAGCTTTATATAACTACCCTAGTTTATATATTCACAATTGTTAAAATAATCAAGGTGCTATTCTCAGGTGCTAAAGTAGAATAAGTTCACAATTTTGCCATTATATTCCAAAGCTCATTTATTTGATTACCACTTTATTGTTCACCACAACCTATATTAGTCCCTTTTATATTATAATTTTATACTATAATTCTAACTTTAAAAAATTACCTTTATAGTACTACCTACTATCATATTCCCAAGCTCCATTATTTGATCATCACTTTATTTGTATTAGTCCCTTTTATATTGTCTCCTTTATTTTAGCTTAAAAAAAAAACTACCTTAGCTCATTATTTTACATTTGTTAAATAATTCAGGTGCTATTTTTTAGCTTAAGACTATTTACTTTGTTTTATACTTAATTCTAACTATAGATTCACTACAAATCTTATGATTACAAGCATTGATCCTGATACCAACCTCTTATTTAATGACTTAAATGAATCAAACAGTTACTGTAATTACTACACTGCAGAACAATCAAAGGCACTTCTCAGTGCCAACAACAACATAACTATCTTTAACTACAATATCAGATCTTTAAGCAAGCATTACAATGACCTCATAGCATTACTAAATTCCTTACATGCCAATATGTCCATCATTACACTAACTGAAACCTGGCTAAAGCCTGATAGTACAGATGTCTATGCCATTCCTGGTTACACAGCCATACGCAACTGTAGGCCAGACCAACAAGGGGGTGGCACAGCCATATACTACTCAGACCAACTAGAATGTATCACTAATACTTGCACAAGGGATGAACATGGGGAATATATAATAGCTAAATTCAAATCCAAATACCTACAAAAACCTCTCACATTGATAAACATCTACAGAGTTCCACAGTCAAACATTAGCCAATTTAGTCAAAACCTAGGAAGTATGATAACTGATGCATGCATGAACAAAGATCACTTACTACTCTCAGGTGACTTCAGTATAAATCTCCTGCAAGACCAGGATCCACACGTTACTGAATTCACAAACACAATGAGTAACTATGTTACTACCAACAGTAACAAAACCTACAAGAGTTACAGAGACTAGTGTTTCCCTACTTGACCACATCTGGACCAACACCATATCCCCTTTAAAATCAGGCATAATTACAGATAATACCACAGACCACTACCCTACTTTCCTTATAACAACTCTTGGTAAACTACCCCAAGACACTACTAAAGTCACCTTCAGACTTCACAATGAGGCAGCCATTAATAACTTCACAACAGCAGTAGCAAACATTGATTGGCACACTGAGCTAGAAATCTATACAGATATTGACGAATGTATTAATAATTTTCTAAAAAAGACCCAATACCTCTATAACAAGCACTGCCCTAAAAAAACTAAACAGATGACAGCTAAGAGACTGAACAGTCCCTGGCTAACACCCAGCATTCTCAAATCCATAAATACAAAACACCAATATGAAAAACAGTACAGAATGAGTCACATAACCAGAGACCAAACAAAACGTTACTCGTCAATCCTAACCAGCCTGATAAGAAGGGCAAAAAAATTGTAATATGAGAACAGATTATCCAACTTACGAGGTGATATAAAAAAGACCTGGAAAACCCTATCAGAAATTCTGGGAACAAAAAGATATCACGAAATAGCGAAATAAAATTAGCAAAATCAGATGAACCCCAACTCCCACCAACAGAAACAGCAAACAGACTCAATGATTTCTTCTCCACTATAGGACAAAACCTTGCCAATAAAATCCCAAGCTCAGATACCCCACCAAATGACTACCTCACCGGCAACTACCCGAACACACTGTTCCTAACTCCTACTAACCCATACGAAGTCTCCCTTATTATCAACGCACTAAAAAACAAGGCAGGAGATTTAAATACCTTACCACCCTTTATATACAAAAAACTGTCACAAGTGCTATCACCAATCATTGCAACACTCTTTAACAAATCCATAGAATCCTCCACCTTCCCTACAGTACTCAAAATAGCAAGGGTCACCCCGATCCACAAAGGAGGAGACCAAACAGAGTTGAATAACTATAGGCCAATATCCAATTTACACCCTCTCTCAAAAATCTTCGAAAAATTAATTCATAAACGAATCTACTCCTACCTTATCTCCCAAAACATACTCAACCCCTGCCAATTTGGATTCAGGCCTAATAAAAATACTAATGATGCTATTATACACATGCTAGAACATATATACACTGCAATAGAGAAAAAAGAAGTCCCACTGGGGATCTTCATTGACTTACGTAAAGCTTTTGATACAGTTGACCATGACTTGCTCCACGTAAAATTGTCACACTATGGTATAAGAGGGCACTCCCTCAACTACCTCAAGTCATACCTCAGCAACAGAAGCCAATATGTGTACGCAAATGGGGCAAACTCTTCTGCGCAACCAATTACAGTTGGTGTCCCACAGGGAAGTGTCCTTGGCCCTCTTCTCTTTCTCCTATACATAAATGACCTTCCAAATGCTTCGCAATTACTCAAACCCACACTATTTGCAGATGACACTACATACGTCTTCTCTCACCCGAGCCCAGTCACGCTAGCCAATACTGTAAATACCGAATTACAGAAAATATCTACATGGATGAGGACTAACAAACTTACACTAAACATTGACAAAACCTACTTCGTTCAGTTTGGTAACAGAGCTACAGATGTCCCTCTTAACATAATGATAAACGGATCACCTATCACAAAGCTAACAGAGGGAAAATTCTTAGGAATCCACCTTGATAATAGACTCAAATTTCATACACATATACAACAAATTTCTAAGAAAATTTCCAAGACTGTAGGCATACTATCGAAGATACGGTACTATGTTCCACAGTCAGCCCTCCTGGCCCTATATCACTCTCTTATTTACCCCTATCTCACCTATGGAATTTGTGCATGGGGCTCAACAACAATTAACCATCTCAGACCACTAATTACCCAACAAAAGGCTGCAGTTAGAATGATAACAAATTCTCACTACAGGCAGCACACTCCACCAATATTCAATACACTAAACCTACTCACCATACAAAACATCCATACTTATTACTGCACCTATTACATACATAGAACACTTAACTCTGATATTAACCCTCCCCTCAAACATCTCCTTGCCAACCTCAACAGAACACATGACCATAACACAAGGCACAGATCACTCTTTGATGTTCCGCGTGTCCATCTCACACTATGCAAAAACTCAATGCACATAAAAGGCCCTAAAATCTGGAATTCATTACCTGTAAATATAAAAGAAACACTACCTGTTTATAAATTCAAGTCTCTTCTCAAAGATCACTTACTCACCCAAAACCAAATAAATACTGAATAACTGAACCTTATAAATTGTATATCTTAAATGTTTCTCACAATTATATCACATAAATGTTAAACCTAAAACTTTATTATTTTTTAAATACACTACCTAACAGAATACTCCATACGACTGAATGTACAACAATGCAAACAACCATATGACCTGTCTTTGTAATACTCACTTGTGCTTTATAGTTATCTGTTTACAATAATGTATTATCACTGATTTCATCATTGCTTAGTTAATCTTAAGTTAATTTTAAGCCAGCCCGTAATGCTATGCATAGTATAAGTGGCTTTGGCATGCTGCTCTTATCTGTATTTTTTTGTACCTCTGTATGTATGCTCAAATTGTAAATAAATAAAAAAAATAAATAAATCCTCTTGAATATTGGATATAGAGGGTACAAGAAGAAATCTATGGAAATGAGATTAAATTGATGATGGAAAGAAAAATTGTGAAAGGTTCCATAATAGAGAATTTGGGGCTGTATTTAGAGAACAATGTAATTATGTGCAGAGGTAGGTTACAAAATGTTGAATTGGGTGATTATGCTAAACACCCTATCTTACTGCCCAAAACTCATCATCTAACAATTTTAATTGTTTTAAATGCCCATAAAAATGTAATGCATGGTAGGGTACAAGATACCTTAAATTGTATTAGGGAAACTTTCTGGATTCCACAAGAACGGCAAAATGTAAAAAGGGTGATTAAATCTTGTGTAATATGTTGCCGTGTGGATGCCAGATCCTATATGTCCCCAGGTCCTCCACCATTGCCAAAGGAGCATATACAATTAGTGAAACCATTTGATGTAACAAGTGTAGACTATAGTGGTTACAATAATTTTAACAGGTACTTCAGATGGTGTTCCAATGAAAGTGTATGTGTGTTTGTTCACTTGTGCTGCTACCAGGGCAGTTCATTTAGAAGTGGCTCAGGACTTGTCTGCAGAACAGTTTATACAGCTGTTTCGAAAATTTAAAGCTAGGAGATCCTGTCTGAGATTGATGATATCGGATGTCACTAATTTTGTAGCGGGTGCTCAAAATTTGATAGAATTAAATAAGAGTAACATTGTTCAATCTCTGTTAACCCAGCGAGGGTGTACCTGGAAATTTATCACTCCTAGAGCCCCTTGGCAGGGGGGGCTGTATGAAAGACTGATAGGCACAGTGAAGAGGTGTCTCCATAAAGTACTACACAGGAAGAGAATTAATTTGGAGGAATTTCGTGCAGTGTTGGTAGAGGGGGAGAACTGGATAAATAATCAGCCTCTCTCGTACATGAGTGATACACCTGATACAGATGTATTAACACCTTCTCACCTAATATGTGGAAGGAAATTGGAAGCTGCCCCTGTCTATAGAAATAATTCTGAAGAAAGTGATGAAGATTACAATGATGCGGCAGTGTTGTGTGATAAATTTAAAATGTTAAATAAAATAATTGATCATTGGTCTAATGTGTGGCGTAAGGAGTATCTTCTTACACTACGTGAACACTTTTATGGTGCGACTGAGGCAGTAAATCGACAGAACATTCAACCAGGTGACATTGTGTTAATTGAAACTGAACAGCATCGAATATTGTGGCCTCTGGGCAAAGTATTGACATTGTATCCAGATGCACAAGGTGTTGTCCAGAATGCCGAAGTGTTGTGTCGTGGCAAGGAAAGTTTACACACGATTAAAAAATTGATTCCCTTGGAATTAAATGGTATTCAATCAAATGTAAATGAAAATCTAAGGTAAAGTGACATGAGTGACATTGAAGATAACGCTGACCAAGTGATGCAGGAAGATGAAATTGTAGTAAGACCTACTAGGAAAACAGCCACTCAAGCCAGAACTGGCTTGAATCATCTCCTAGATGAAGGAGTAATTTGAGTCGTTTAGCAACGAACTCCGCCCAGCCGCAGTGTGGAAAATACTGTATAGTTTCCAAAAATACAGTGTATTTTGTATGTAAGTTAGTGAAATACATTGTAGTTAATAAAAATTAGTTTGTAAATAGAAAAATGAACCAGCAATGGTGGGTTACCATCACTGGGGAGAGACGCCATTGTTTTGAACTGGGCAAAGGCACGCTAGTGAAATGTGCATAAATTTCGTCACTCTGGAGGTTAAATTGTGGTCGAAACCTCCCAAAAAAAGAGCAGAAATTGTTGGATTTGCAGTCCTGCAGAACGTGAGAATTAGGCGACTGGACAGGACTCCGTAATTAGATGGGAATAGGATAAATTAACCCAGGTGATGTCTATATTTATGTTGAAATTCTGGTCAGTATTTTCTTCATATTTTATGCAGGGGTTTGTGTATGACACACCAAGTAATCTCCAGACAAATTGGTGAGTGTTATAATTAAAAAATCTCCTTCAGTGTATATGTAGTCATTTATTAAATTTAACATACAGTCCACATATTTATATTGTTTACCAGAATTCCTGGTGACGTATATTTCATTTGAAATTAATTTAGGTCCAGCGTGACTTGTGGAGAAATGACAGTAGGTATTGAAGGAGGACATTTTTTGCGACCTAGGATGTCCTAAAATTCCTACATGTCTCTGTAACGTTGATAAAGAATAATTATATTTGTTACTTTTATTAAATTACTGGTATGTATCTTATGAGATTCATTCAGGTAATTTTTAATTTTCCATAACGCACATACAAGCACACGTGTTCACCAGTAATTATTATTAAAGTAAATAATTAGTATATGTTAAAAAGGAATTGAGTGTGCAAACATCCGGGCTGGGAGAGTACCAGTGAACCAACAACAACAAAGATCCGGGCTGGGAGAGTACCAGTGAACCAACAACAACAAAGATCCGGGCTGGGAGACTACCAGTGAATCAACAACAACAAAGATCCGGGCTGGGAGAGTACCAGTGAACCAAAAACGACAAAGATCCGGGCTGGGAGAGTACCAGTGAACCAACAACAACAAAGATCCGGGCTGGGAGAGTACCAGTGAACTAACAACAACAAAGATCCGGGCTGGGAGAGTACCAGTGAACCAACAACAACAAAGATCCGGGCTGGGAGAGTACCAGCGAACCAACAACAACACAGATCCGGGCGGGGAGAGTACCAGTGAACCAACAACAACAAAGATGCGGGCTGGGAGAGTACCAGTGAACCAACAACAACAAAGATCCGGGCTGGGAGAGTACCAGTGAACCAACAACAACAAAGATCCGGGCTGGGAGAGTACCAGTGAACCAACAACAACAAAGATCCGGGCTGCGAGAGTACCAGTGAACCAACAACAACAAAGTTCCGGGCTGGGAGAGTACCAGTGAACCAACAACAACAAAGATGCGGGCTGGGAGAGTACCAGTGAACCAACAACAACAAAGATCCGGGCTGGGAGAGTACCAGTGAACCAACAACAACAAAGTTCCAGGCTGGGAGAGTACCAGTGAACCAACAACAACAAAGATCCGGGCTGGGACAGTACAAGTGAACCAACAACAACAAAGATCCGGGCTGGGAGAGTACCAGTGAACCAACAACAACAAAGATCCGGGCTGGGAGAGTACCAGTGAACCAACAACAACAAAGATCCGGGTTGCGAGAGTACCAGTGAACCAACAACAACAAAGTTCCGGGCTGGGAGAGTACCAGTGAACCAACAACAACAAAGATCCGGGCTGGGAGAGTACCAGTGAATCAACAACAACAAAGATCCGGGCTGGGAGAGTACCAGTGAGCCAACAACAACAAAGATCCGGGCTGGGAGAGTACCAGTGAACCAACAACAACAAAGATCCGGGCTGGGAGAGTACCAGTGAACCAACAACAACAAAGATCCGAGCTGGGAGAGTACCAGTGAACCAACAACAACAAAGATGCGGGCTGGGAGAGTACCAGTGAACCAACAACAACAAAGATCCGGGCTGGGAGAGTACCAGTGAACCAACAACAACAAAGATCCGGGCTGGGAGAGTACCAGTGAACCAACAACAACAAAGATCCGGGCTGGGAGAGTACCAGTGAACCAACAACAACAAAGATCCGGGCTGGGAGAGTACCAGTGAACCAACAACAACAAAGAACCGGGCTGGGAGAGTACCAGTGAACCAACAACAACAAAGATCCGGGCTGGGAGAGTACCAGTGAACCAACAACAACAAAGATCCGGGCTGGGAGAGTACCAGTGAACCAACAACAACAAAGATCCGGGCTGGGAGAGTACCAGTGAACCAACAACAACAAAGATCCGGGCTGGGAGAGTACCAGTGAACCAACAACAACAAAGATCCGGGCTGGGAGAGTACCAGTGAACCAACAACAACAAAGATCCGGGCTGGGAGAGTACCAGTGAACCAACAACAACAAAGAACCGGGCTGGGAGAGTACCAGTGAACCAACAACAACAAAGATCCGGGCTGGGAGAGTACCAGTGAACCAACAACAACAAAGATCCGGCCTGGGAGAGTACCAGTGAACCAACAACAACAAAGATCCGGGCTGGGAGAGTACCAGTGAACCAACAACAACAAAGATCCGGGCTGGGAGAGTACCAGTGAACCAACAACAACAAAGATCCGGGCTGGGAGAGTACCAGTGAACCAACAACAACAAAGATCCGGGCTGGGAGAGTACCAGTGAACCAACAACAACAAAGATCCGGCCTGGGAGAGTACCAGTGAACCAACAACAACAAAGAACCGGGCTGGGAGAGTACCAGTGAACCAACAACAACAAAGATCCGGGCTGGGAGAGTACCAGTGAACCAACAACAACAAAGATCCGGCCTGGGAGAGTACCAGTGAACCAACAACAACAAAGATCCGGGCTGGGAGAGTACCAGTGAACCAACAACAACAAAGACCCGGGCTGGTAGAGTACCGATGAACCAACAACAACAAAGATCCGGGCTGGGAGAGTACCAGTGAACCAACAACAACAAAGTTCCGGGCTGGGAGAGTACCAGTGAACCAAAAACAACAAAGATCCGGGCTGGGAGAGTACCGGTGAACCAACAACAACAAAGATCCGGGCTGGGAGAGTACCAGTGAACCAACAACAACAAAGTTCCAGGCTGGGAGAGTACCAGTGAACCAACAACAACAAAGCTCCGGGCTTGGATAGTACCAGTGAACCAACAACAACAAAGATCCGGGCTGGGAGAGTACCAGTGAACCAACAACAACAAAGTTCCGGGCAGGGGGAGCACCAGTGAACCAACAACAACAAAGATCCGGGCTGGGAGAGTACCAGTGAACCAACAACAACAAAGATCCGGGCAGGGAGAGTACCAGTGAACCAACAACAACAAAGATCCGGGCTGGGAGAATACCAGTGAACCAACAACAACAAAGATCCGGGCTGGGAGAGTACCAGTGAACCAACAACAACAAAGATCCGGGCTGCGAGAGTACCAGTGAACCAACAACAACAAAGATCCGGGCTGGGAGAGTACCAGTGAACCAACAACAACAAAGTTCCGGGCAGGGGGAGCACCAGTGAACCAACAACAACAAAGATCCGGGCTGGGAGAGTACCAGTGAACCAACAACAACAAAGATCCGGGCAGGGAGAGTACCAGTGAACCAACAACAACAAAGATCCGGGCTGGGAGAATACCAGTGAACCAACAACAACAAAGATCCGGGCTGGGAGAGTACCAGTGAACCAACAACAACAAAGATCCGGGCTGCGAGAGTACCAGTGAACCAACAACAACAAAGATCCGGGCTGGGAGAGTACCAGTGAACCAACAACAACAAAGATCCGGGCTGGGACAGTACCAGTGAACCAACAACAACAAAGATCCGGCCTGGGAGAGTACCAGTGAACCAACAACAACAAAGATCCGGGCTGGGAGAGTACCAGTGAACCAACAACAACAAAGATCCGGGCTGGTAGAGTACCGATGAACCAACAACAACAAAGATCCGGGCTGGGAGAGTACCAGTGAACCAACAACAACAAAGTTCCGGGCTGGGAGAGTACCAGTGAACCAAAAACAACAAAGATCCGGGCTGGGAGAGTACCAGTGAACCAACAACAACAAAGATCCGGGCTGGGAGAGTACCAGTGAACCAACAACAACAAAGATCCGGGCTGGGAGAGTACCAGTGAACCAACAACAACAAAGATCCGGGCTGGGAGAGTACCAGTGAACCAACAACAACAAAGATCCGGGCTGGGAGAGTACCAGTGAACCAACAACAACAAAGATCCGGGCTGGGAGAGTACCAGTGAACCAACAACAACAAAGATCCGGGCTGGGAGAGTACCAGTGAACCAACAACAACAAAGATCCGGGCTGGGAGAGTACCAGTGAACCAACAACAACAAAGATCCGGGCAGGGAGAGTACCAGTGAACCAACAACAACAAAGATCCGGGCTGGGAGAATACCAGTGAACCAACAACAACAAAGATCCGGGCTGGGAGAGTACCAGTGAACCAACAACAACAAAGATGCGGGCTGGGAGAGTACCAGTGAACCAACAACAACAAAGATCCGGGCTGGGAGAGTACCAGTGAACCAACAACAACAAAGTTCCGGGCTGGGAGAGTACCAGTGAACCAACAACAACAAAGATCCGGGCTGGGAGAGTACCAGTGAACCAACAACAACAAAGATCCGGGCTGGGAGAGTACCAGTGAACCAACAACAACAAAGATCCGGGCTGGGAGAGTACCAGTGAACCAACAACAACAAAGATCCGGGCTGGGAGAGTACCAGTGAACCAACAACAACAAAGCTCCGGGCTGGGAGAGTACCAGTGAACCAACAACAACAAAGATCCGGGCTGGGAGAGTACCAGTGAGCCAACAACAACAAAGATCCGGGCTGGGAGAGTACCAGTGAACCAACAACAACAAAGATCCGGGCTGGGAGAGTACCAGTGAACCAACAACAACAAAGATCCGGGCGGGGAGAGTACCAGTGAACCAACAACAACAAAGATCCAGGCTGGGAGAGTACCAGTGAACCAACAACAACAAAGCTCCGGGCTGGGAGAGTACCAGTGAACCAACAACAACAAAGTTCCGGGCTGGGAGAGTACCAGTGAACCAACAATAACAAAGATCCGGGCTCGTAGAGTACCAGTGAACCAACAACAACAAAGATCCGGGCTGGGAGAGTACCAGTGAAACAACAACAACAAAGATCCGGGCTGGGAGAGTACCAGTGAACCAACAACAACAAAGATCCGGGCTGGGAGAGTACCAGTGAACCAACAACAACAAAGTTCCGGGCTGGGAGAGTACCAGTGAACCAACAACAACAAAGATCCGGGCTTGGAGAGTACCAGTGAACCAACAACAACAAAGATTCGGGCTGGGAGAGTACCAGTGAACCAACAACAACAAAGATCCGGGCTGGGAGAGTACCAGTGAACCAACAACAACAAAGTTCCGGGCTGGGAGAGTACCAGTGAACCAACAACAACAAAGATCCGGGCCGGGAGAATACCAGTGAACCAACAACAACAAAGATCCGGGATGGGAGAGTACAAGTGAATCAACAACAATAAAGATCCGGCCTGGTAGAGTACCAGTGAACCAACAACAACAAAGATCCGGGCTGGGAGAGTACCAGTGAACCAACAACAATAAAGATCCGGGCTGGTACAGTACCAGTGAACCAACAACAACAAAGATCCGGGCTGGGAGAGTACCAGTGAACCAACAACAACAAAGATCCGGGCTGGGAGAGTACCAGTGAACCAACAACAACAAAGCTCCGGGCTGGGAGAGTACCAGTGAACCAACAAGAACAAAGATCCGGGCTGGGAGAGTACCAGTGAGCCAACAACAACAAAGATCCGGGCTGGGAGAGTACCAGTGAACCAACAACAACAAAGATCCGGGCTGGGAGAGTACCAGTGAACCAACAACAACAAAGATCCGGGCTGGGAGAGTACCAGTGAACCAACAACAACAAAGATCCAGGCTGGGAGAGTACCAGTGAACCAACAACAACAAAGCTCCGGGCTGGGAGAGTACCAGTGAACCAACAACAACAAAGTTCCGGGCTGGGAGAGTACCAGTGAACCAACAATAACAAAGATCCGGGCTCGTAGAGTACCAGTGAACCAACAACAACAAAGATCCGGGCTGGGAGAGTACCAGTGAACCAACAACAACAAAGATCCGGGCTGGGAGAGTACCAGTGAACCAACAACAACAAAAATCCGGGCTGGGAGAGTACCGGTGAACCAACAACAACAAAGATCCGGGCTGGGAGAGTACCAGTGAACCAACAACAACAAAGTTCCGGGCTGGGAGAGTACCAGTGAACCAACAACAACAAAGATCCGGGCTTGGAGAGTACCAGTGAACCAACAACAACAAAGATTCGGGCTGGGAGAGTACCAGTGAACCAACAACAACAAAGATCCGGGCTGGGAGAGTACCAGTGAACCAACAACAACAAAGATCCGGGCTGGGAGAGTACCAGTGAACCAACAACAACAAAGATCCGGGCCGGGAGAATACCAGTGAACCAACAACAACAAAGATCCGGGATGGGAGAGTACCAGTGAATCAACAACAATAAAGATCCGGGCTGGTAGAGTACCAGTGAACCAACAACAACAAAGATCCGGGCTGGGAGAGTACCAGTGAACCAACAACAATAAAGATCCGGGCTGGTAGAGTACCAGTGAACCAACAACAACAAAGATCCGGGCTGGGAGAGTACCAGTGAACCAATAACAACAACAAAGATCCGGGCTGGGAGAGTACTAGTAAACCAACAACAACAAAGATCTGGGCTGGGAGAGTACCAGTGAACCAACAACAACAAAGGTCCGGGCTGGGAGAGTACCAGTGAGCCAACAACAACAAAGATCCGGGCTGGGAGAGTACCAGTGAACCAACAACAACAAAGATCCGGGCTGGGAGAGTACCAGTGAACCAACAACAACAAAGATCCGAGCTGGGAGAGTACCAGTGAACCAACAACAACAAAGATCCGGGCACGGAGAGTACCAGTGAACCAACAAAAAACAAAGATCCGGGCTGGGAGAATACCAGTGAACCAACAACAACAAAGATTCCGGGCTGGGAGAGTACCAGTGAACCAACAACAACAAAAATCAGGGCTGGGAGAGTACCAGTGAGCCAACAACAACAAAGATCCGGGATGGGAGAGTACCAGTGAACCAACAACAACAAAGATCCGGGCTGGGAGAGTACCAGTGAACCAAAAACGACAAAGATCCGGGCTGGGAGAGTACCAGTGAACCAACAACAACAAAGATCCGGGCTGGGAGAGTACCAGTGAACTAACAACAACAAAGATCCGGGCTGGGAGAGTACCAGTGAACCAACAACAACAAAGATCCGGGCTGCGAGAGTACCAGTGAACCAACAACAACAAAGATCCGGGCTGGGAGAGTACCAGTGAACCAACAACAACAAAGATCCGGGCTGGGAGAGTACCAGTGAACCAACAACAACAAAGATCCGGGCTGGGAGAGTACCAGTGAACCAACAACAACAAAGTTCCGGGCTGGGAGAGTACCAGTGAACCAACAACAACAAAGATCCGGGCTGGGAGAGTACCAGTGAACCAACAACAACAAAGATCCGGGCTGGGAGAGTACCAGTGAACCAACAACAACAAAGTTCCGGGCTGGGAGAGTACCAGTGAACCAACAACAACAAAGATTAGGGCTGGGAGAGTACAAGTGAACCAACAACAACAAAGATCCGGGCTGGGAGAGTACCAGTGAACCAACAACAACAAAGATCCGGGCTGGGAGAGTACCAGTGAACCAACAACAACAAAGATCCGGGTTGCGAGAGTACCAGTGAACCAACAACAACAAAGTTCCGGGCTGGGAGAGTACCAGTGAACCAACAACAACAAAGTTCAGGGCTGGGAGAGTACCAGTGAACCAACAACAACAAAGATCCGGGCTGGGAGAGTACCAGTGAGCCAACAACAACAAAGATCCGGGCTGGGAGAGTACCAGTGAACCAACAACAACAAAGATCCGGGCTGGGAGAGTACCAGTGAACCAACAACAACAAAGATCCGGGCTGGGAGAGTACCAGTGAACCAACAACAACAAAGATGCGGGCTGGGAGAGTACCAGTGAACCAACAACAACAAAGATCCGGGCTGGGAGAGTACCAGTGAACCAACAACAACAAAGATCCGGGCTGGGAGAGTACCAGTGAACCAACAACAACAAAGATCCGGGCTGGGAGAGTACCAGTGAACCAACAACAACAAAGATCCGGGCTGGGAGAGTACCAGTGAACCAACAACAACAAAGATCCGGCCTGGGAGAGTACCAGTGAACCAACAACAACAAAGATCCGGGCTGGGAGAGTACCAGTGAACCAACAACAACAAAGATCCGGGCTGGTAGAGTACCGATGAACCAACAACAACAAAGATCCGGGCTGGGAGAGTACCAGTGAACCAACAACAACAAAGTTCCGGGCTGGGAGAGTACCAGTGAACCAAAAACAACAAAGATCCGGGCTGGGAGAGTACCGGTGAACCAACAACAACAAAGATCCGGGCTGGGAGAGTACCAGTGAACCAACAACAACAAAGATGCGGGCTGGGAGAGTACCAGTGAACCAACAACAACAAAGCTCCGGGCTTGGATAGTACCAGTGAACCAACAACAACAAAGATCCGGGCTGGGAGAGTACCAGTGAACCAACAACAACAAAGTTCCGGGCAGGGGGAGCACCAGTGAACCAACAACAACAAAGATCCGGGCTGGGAGAGTACCAGTGAACCAACAACAACAAAGATCCGGGCAGGGAGAGTACCAGTGAACCAACAACAACAAAGATCCGGGCTGGGAGAATACCAGTGAACCAACAACAACAAAGATCCGGGCTGGGAGAGTACCAGTGAACCAACAACAACAAAGATACGGGCAGGGAGAGTACCAGTGAACCAACAACAACAAAGATCCGGGCTGGGAGAGTACCAGTGAACCAACAACAACAAAGATCCGGGCTGGGAGAGTACCAGTGAACCAACAACAACAAAGATCCGGGCTGCGAGAGTACCAGTGAACCAACAACAACAAAGATCCGGGCTGGGAGAGTACCAGTGAACCAACAACAACAAAGATCCGGGCTGGGACAGTACCAGTGAACCAACAACAACAAAGATCCGGCCTGGGAGAGTACCAGTGAACCAACAACAACAAAGATCCGGGCTGGGAGAGTACCGGTGAACCAACAACAACAAAGATCCGGGCTGGTAGAGTACCGATGAACCAACAACAACAAAGATCCGGGCTGGGAGAGTACCAGTGAACCAACAACAACAAACTTCCGGGCTGTGAGAGTACCAGTGAACCAAAAACAACAAAGATCCGGGCTGGGAGAGTACCGGTGAACCAACAACAACAAAGATCCGGGCTGGGAGAGTACCAGTGAACCAACAACAACAAAGATCCGGGCTGGGAGAGTACCAGTGAACCAACAACAACAAAGCTCCGGGCTTGGATAGTACCAGTGAACCAACAACAACAAAGATCCGGGCTGGGAGAGTACCAGTGAACCAACAACAACAAAGTTCCGGGCAGGGGGAGCACCAGTGAACCAACAACAACAAAGATCCGGGCTGGGAGAGTACCAGTGAACCAACAACAACAAAGATCCGGGCAGGGAGAGTACCAGTGAACCAACAACAACAAAGATCCGGGCTGGGAGAATACCAGTGAACCAACAACAACAAAGATCCGGGCTGGGAGAGTACCAGTGAACCAACAACAACAAAGATCCGGGCTGGGAGAGTACCAGTGAACCAACAACAACAAAGATCCGGGCTGGGAGAGTACCAGTGAACCAACAACAACAAAGTTCCGGGCTGGGAGAGTACCAGTGAACCAACAACAACAAAGATCCGGGCTGGGAGAGTACCAGTGAACCAACAACAAAAAAGATCCGGGCTGGGAGAGTACCAGTGAACCAACAACAACAAAGATCCGGGCTGGGAGAGTACCAGTGAACCAACAACAACAAAGATCCGGGCTGGGAGAGTACCAGTGAACCAACAACAACAAAGCTCCGGGCTGGGAGAGTACCAGTGAACCAACAACAACAAAGATCCGGGCTGGGAGAGTACCAGTGAGCCAACAACAACAAAGATCCGGGCTGGGAGAGTACCAGTGAACCAACAACAACAAAGATCCGGGCTGGGAGAGTACCAGTGAACCAACAACAACAAAGATCCGGGCTGGGAGAGTACCAGTGAACCAACAACAACAAAGATCCAGGCTGGGAGAGTACCAGTGAACCAACAACAACAAAGCTCCGGGCTGGGAGAGTACCAGTGATCCAACAACAACAAAGTTTCGGGTTGGGAGAGTACCAGTGAAACAACAATAACAAAGATCCGGGCTCGTAGAGTACCAGTGAACCAACAACAACAAAGATCAGGGCTGGGAGAGTACCAGTGAACCAACAACAACAAAGATCCGGGCTGGGAGAGTACCAGTGAACCAACAACAACAAAGATCCGGGCTGGGAGAGTACCAGTGAACCAACAACAACAAAGATCCGGGCTGGGAGAGTACCAGTGAACCAACAACAACAAAGATCCGGGCTGGGAGAGTACCAGTGAACCAACAACAACAAAGATCCGGGCTTGGAGAGTACCAGTGAACCAACAACAACAAAGATCCGGGCTGGGAGAGTACCAGTGAACCAACAACAACAAAGATCCGGGCTGGGAGAGTACCAGTGAACCAACAACAACAAAGATCCGGGCTGCGAGAGTACCAGTGAACCAACAACAACAAAGATCCGGGCTGGGAGAGTACCAGTGAACCAACAACAACAAAGATCCGGGCTGGGAGAGTACCAGTGAACCAACAACAATAAAGATCCGGGCTGGTAGAGTACCAGTGAACCAACAACAACAAAGATCCGGGCTGGGAGAGTACCAGTGAACCAACAACAACAAAGATCCGGGCTGGGAGAGTACCAGTGAACCAACAACAACAAAGATCCGGGCTGGGAGAGTACCAGTGAACCAACAACAACAAAGATCCGGGCTGGGAGAGTACCAGTGAACCAACAACAACAAAGATCCGGGCTGGGAGAGTACCAGTGAACCAACAACAACAAAGATCCGGGCTGGGAGAGTACCAGTGAACCAACAACAACAAAGATCCGGGCTGGGAGAGTACCAGTGAACCAACAACAACAAAGATCCGGGCTGGGAGAGTACCAGTGAACCAACAACAACAAAGATCCGGGCTGGGAGAGTACCAGTGAACCAACAACAACAAAGATCCGGGCTGGGAGAGTACCAGTGAACCAACAACAACAAAGATCCGGGCTGGGAGAGTACCAGTGAACCAACAACAACAAAGATCCGGGCTGGGAGAGTACCAGTGAACCAACAACAACAAAGATCCGGGCTGGGAGAGTACCAGTGAACCAACAACAACAAAGATCCGGGCTGGGAGAGTACCAGTGAACCAACAACAACAAAGATCCGGGCTGGGAGAGTACCAGTGAACCAACAACAACAAAGATCCGGGCTGGGAGAGTACCAGTGAACCAACAACAACAAAGATCCGGGCTGGGAGAGTACCAGTGAACCAACAACAACAAAGATCCGGGCTGGGAGAGTACCAGTGAACCAACAACAACAAAGATCCGGGCTGGGAGAGTACCAGTGAACCAACAACAACAAAGATCCGGGCTGGGAGAGTACCAGTGAACCAACAACAACAAAGATCCGGGCTGGGAGAGTACCAGTGAACCAACAACAACAAAGATCCGGGCTGGGAGAGTACCAGTGAACCAACAACAACAAAGATCCGGGCTGGGAGAGTACCAGTGAACCAACAACAACAAAGATCCGGGCTGGGAGAGTACCAGTGAACCAACAACAACAAAGATCCGGGCTGGGAGAGTACCAGTGAACCAACAACAACAAAGATCCGGGCTGGGAGAGTACCAGTGAACCAACAACAACAAAGATCCGGGCTGGGAGAGTACCAGTGAACCAACAACAACAAAGATCCGGGCTGGGAGAGTACCAGTGAACCAACAACAACAAAGATCCGGGCTGGGAGAGTACCAGTGAACCAACAACAACAAAGATCCGGGCTGGGAGAGTACCAGTGAACCAACAACAACAAAGATCCGGGCTGGGAGAGTACCAGTGAACCAACAACAACAAAGATCCGGGCTGGGAGAGTACCAGTGAACCAACAACAACAAAGATCCGGGCTGGGAGAGTACCAGTGAACCAACAACAACAAAGATCCGGGCTGGGAGAGTACCAGTGAACCAACAACAACAAAGATCCGGGCTGGGAGAGTACCAGTGAACCAACAACAAAGATCCGGGCTGGGAGAGTACCAGTGAACCAACAACAACAAAGATCCGGGCTGGGAGAGTACCAGTGAACCAACAACAACAAAGATCCGGGCTGGGAGAGTACCAGTGAACCAACAACAACAAAGATCCGGGCTGGGAGAGTACCACTGAACCAACAACAACAAAGATCCGGGCTGGGAGAGTACCAGTGAACCAACAACAACAAAGATCCGGGCTGGGAGAGTACCAGTGAACCAACAACAACAAAGATCCGGGCTGGGAGAGTACCAGTGAACCAACAACAACAAAGATCCGGGCTGGGAGAGTACCAGTGAACCAACAACAACAAAGATCCGGGCTGGGAGAGTACCAGTGAACCAACAACAACAAAGATCCGGGCTGGGAGAGTACCAGTGAACCAACAACAACAAAGATCCGGGCTGGGAGAGTACCAGTGAACCAACAACAACAAAGATCCGGGCTGGGAGAGTACCAGTGAACCAACAACAACAAAGATCCGGGCTGGGAGAGTACCAGTGAACCAACAACAACAAAGATCCGGGCTGGGAGAGTACCAGTGAACCAACAACAACAAAGATCCGGGCTGGGAGAGTACCAGTGAACCAACAACAACAAAGATCCGGGCTGGGAGAGTACCAGTGAACCAACAACAACAAAGATCCGGGCTGGGAGAGTACCAGTGAACCAACAACAACAAAGATCCGGGCTGGGAGAGTACCAGTGAACCAACAACAACAAAGATCCGGGCTGGGAGAGTACCAGTGAACCAACAACAACAAAGATCCGGGCTGGGAGAGTACCAGTGAACCAACAACAACAAATATCCGGGCTGGGAGAGTACCAGTGAACCAACAACAACAAAGATCCGGGCTGGGAGAGTACCAGTGAACCAACAACAACAAAGATCCGGGCTGGGAGAGTACCAGTGAACCAACAACAACAAAGATCCGGGCTGGGAGAGTACCAGTGAACCAACAACAACAAAGATCCGGGCTGGGAGAGTACCAGTGAACCAACAACAACAAAGATCCGGGCTGGGAGAGTACCAGTGAACCAACAACAACAAAGATCCGGGCTGGGAGAGTACCAGTGAACCAACAACAACAAAGATCCGGGCTGGGAGAGTACCAGTGAACCAACAACAACAAAGATCCGGGCTGGGAGAGTACCAGTGAACCAACAACAACAAAGATCCGGGCTGGGAGAGTACCAGTGAACCAACAACAACAAAGATCCGGGCTGGGAGAGTACCAGTGAGCCAACAACAACAAAGATCCGGGCTGGGAGAGTACCAGTGAACCAACAACAACAAAGATCCGGGCTGGGAGAGTACCAGTGAACCAACAACAACAAAGATCCGGGCTGGGAGAGTACCAGTGAACCAACAACAACAAAGATCCGGGCTGGGAGAGTACCAGTGAACCAACAACAACAAAGATCCGGGCTGGGAGAGTACCAGTGAACCAACAACAACAAAGATCCGGGCTGGGAGAGTACCAGTGAACCAACAACAACAAAGATCCGGGCTGGGAGAGTACCAGTGAACCAACAACAACAAAGATCCGGGCTGGGAGAGTACCAGTGAACCAACAACAACAAAGATCCGGGCTGGGAGAGTACCAGTGAACCAACAACAACAAAGATCCGGGCTGGGAGAGTACCAGTGAACCAACAACAACAAAGATCCGGGCTGGGAGAGTACCAGTGAACCAACAACAACAAAGCTCCGGGCTGGGAGAGTACCAGTGAATCAACAACAACAAAGATCCGGGCTGGGAGAGTACCAGTAAACCAACAACAACAAAGATCCGGGCTGGGAGAGTACCAGTGAACCAACAACAACAAAGCTCCGGGCTGGGAGAGTACCAGTGAACCAACAACAACAAAGATCCGGGCTGGGAGAGTACCAGTGAACCAACAACAACAAAGATCCGGGCTGGGAGAGTACCAGTGAACCAACAACAACAAAGATCCGGGCTGGGAGAGTACCAGTGAACCAACAACAACAAAGATCCGGGCTGGGAGAGTACCAGTGAACCAACAACAACAAAGATCCGGGCTGGGAGAGTACCAGTGAACCAACAACAACAAAGATCCGGGCTGGGAGAGTACCAGTGAACCAACAACAACAAAGATCCGGGCTGGGAGAGTACCAGTGAACCAACAACAACAAAGATCCGGGCTGGGAGAGTACCAGTGAACCAACAACAACAAAGATCCGGTCTGCGAGAGTACCAGTGAACCAACAATAACAAAGATCCGGGCTTGGATAGTACCAGTGAACCAACAACAACAAAGGTCCGGGCTGGGAGAGTACCAGTGAACCAACAACAACAAAGATCCGGGCTGGGAGAGTACCAGTGAACCAACAACAACAAAGATCCGGGCTGGGAGAGTACCAGTGAACCCAACAACAACTGGGAGAGTAAGTGAACCAACAACAACAAAGTTCCGGGCTGGGAGAGTACCAGTGAACCAACAACAACAAAGATCCGGGCTGGGAGAGTACCAGTGAACCAACAACAACAAAGATCCGGGCTGGGAGAGTACCAGTGAACCAACAACAACAAAGATCCGGGCTGGGAGAGTACCAGTGAACCAACAACAACAAAGATCCGGGCTGGGAGAGTACCAGTGAACCAACAACAACAAAGATCCGGGCTGGGAGAGTACCAGTGAACCAACAACAACAAAGATCCGGGCTGGGAGAGTACCAGTGAACCAACAACAACAAAGATCCGGGCTGGGAGAGTACCAGTGAACCAACAACAACAAAGATCCGGGCTGGGAGAGTACCAGTGAACCAACAACAACAAAGATCCGGGCTGGGAGAGTACCAGTGAACCAACAACAACAAAGATCCGGGCTGGGAGAGTACCAGTGAACCAACAACAACAAAGATCCGGGCTGGGAGAGTACCAGTGAACCAACAACAACAAAGATCCGGGCTGGGAGAGTACCAGTGAACCAACAACAACAAAGATCCGGGCTGGGAGAGTACCAGTGAACCAACAACAACAAAGATCCGGGCTGGGAGAGTACCAGTGAACCAACAACAACAAAGATCCGGGCTGGGAGAGTACCAGTGAACCAACAACAACAAAGATCCGGGCTGGGAGAGTACCAGTGAACCAACAACAACAAAGATCCGGGCTGGGAGAGTACCAGTGAACCAACAACAACAAAGATCCGGGCTGGGAGAGTACCAGTGAACCAACAACAACAAAGATCCGGGCTGGGAGAGTACCAGTGAACCAACAACAACAAAGATCCGGGCTGGGAGAGTACCAGTGAACCAACAACAACAAAGATCCGGGCTGGGAGAGTACCAGTGAACCAACAACAACAAAGATCCGGGCTGGGAGAGTACCAGTGAACCAACAACAACAAAGATCCGGGCTGGGAGAGTACCAGTGAACCAACAACAACAAAGATCCGGGCTGGGAGAGTACCAGTGAACCAACAACAACAAAGATCCGGGCTGGGAGAGTACCAGTGAACCAACAACAACAAAGATCCGGGCTGGGAGAGTACCAGTGAACCAACAACAACAAAGATCCGGGCTGGGAGAGTACCAGTGAACCAACAACAACAAAGATCCGGGCTGGGAGAGTACCAGTGAACCAACAACAACAAAGATCCGGGCTGGGAGAGTACCAGTGAACCAACAACAACAAAGATCCGGGCTGGGAGAGTACCAGTGAACCAACAACAACAAAGATCCGGGCTGGGAGAGTACCAGTGAACCAACAACAACAAAGATCCGGGCTGGGAGAGTACCAGTGAACCAACAACAACAAAGATCCGGGCTGGGAGAGTACCAGTGAACCAACAACAACAAAGATCCGGGCTGGGAGAGTACCAGTGAACCAACAACAACAAAGATCCGGGCTGGGAGAGTACCAGTGAACCAACAACAACAAAGATCCGGGCTGGGAGAGTACCAGTGAACCAACAACAACAAAGATCCGGGCTGGGAGAGTACCAGTGAACCAACAACAACAAAGATCCGGGCTGGGAGAGTACCAGTGAACCAACAACAACAAAGATCCGGGCTGGGAGAGTACCAGTGAACCAACAACAACAAAGATCCGGGCTGGGAGAGTACCAGTGAACCAACAACAACAAAGATCCGGGCTGGGAGAGTACCAGTGAACCAACAACAACAAAGATCCGGGCTGGGAGAGTACCAGTGAACCAACAACAACAAAGATCCGGGCTGGGAGAGTACCAGTGAACCAACAACAACAAAGATCCGGGCTGGGAGAGTACCAGTGAACCAACAACAACAAAGATCCGGGCTGGGAGAGTACCAGTGAACCAACAACAACAAAGATCCGGGCTGGGAGAGTACCAGTGAACCAACAACAACAAAGATCCGGGCTGGGAGAGTACCAGTGAACCAACAACAACAAAGATCCGGGCTGGGAGAGTACCAGTGAACCAACAACAACAAAGATCCGGGCTGGGAGAGTACCAGTGAACCAACAACAACAAAGATCCGGGCTGGGAGAGTACCAGTGAACCAACAACAACAAAGATCCGGGCTGGGAGAGTACCAGTGAACCAACAACAACAAAGATCCGGGCTGGGAGAGTACCAGTGAACCAACAACAACAAAGATCCGGGCTGGGAGAGTACCAGTGAACCAACAACAACAAAGATCCGGGCTGGGAGAGTACCAGTGAACCAACAACAACAAAGATCCGGGCTGGGAGAGTACCAGTGAACCAACAACAACAAAGATCCGGGCTGGGAGAGTACCAGTGAACCAACAACAACAAAGATCCGGGCTGGGAGAGTACCAGTGAACCAACAACAACAAAGATCCGGGCTGGGAGAGTACCAGTGAACCAACAACAACAAAGATCCGGGCTGGGAGAGTACCAGTGAACCAACAACAACAAAGATCCGGGCTGGGAGAGTACCAGTGAACCAACAACAACAAAGATCCGGGCTGGGAGAGTACCAGTGAACCAACAACAACAAAGATCCGGGCTGGGAGAGTACCAGTGAACCAACAACAACAAAGATCCGGGCTGGGAGAGTACCAGTGAACCAACAACAACAAAGATCCGGGCTGGGAGAGTACCAGTGAACCAACAACAACAAAGATCCGGGCTGGGAGAGTACCAGTGAACCAACAACAACAAAGATCCGGGCTGGGAGAGTACCAGTGAACCAACAACAACAAAGATCCGGGCTGGGAGAGTACCAGTGAACCAACAACAACAAAGATCCGGGCTGGGAGAGTACCAGTGAACCAACAACAACAAAGATCCGGGCTGGGAGAGTACCAGTGAACCAACAACAACAAAGATCCGGGCTGGGAGAGTACCAGTGAACCAACAACAACAAAGATCCGGGCTGGGAGAGTACCAGTGAACCAACAACAACAAAGATCCGGGCTGGGAGAGTACCAGTGAACCAACAACAACAAAGATCCGGGCTGGGAGAGTACCAGTGAACCAACAACAACAAAGATCCGGGCTGGGAGAGTACCAGTGAACCAACAACAACAAAGATCCGGGCTGGGAGAGTACCAGTGAACCAACAACAACAAAGATCCGGGCTGGGAGAGTACCAGTGAACCAACAACAACAAAGATCCGGGCTGGGAGAGTACCAGTGAACCAACAACAACAAAGATCCGGGCTGGGAGAGTACCAGTGAACCAACAACAACAAAGATCCGGGCTGGGAGAGTACCAGTGAACCAACAACAACAAAGATCCGGGCTGGGAGAGTACCAGTGAACCAACAACAACAAAGATCCGGGCTGGGAGAGTACCAGTGAACCAACAACAACAAAGATCCGGGCTGGGAGAGTACCAGTGAACCAACAACAACAAAGATCCGGGCTGGGAGAGTACCAGTGAACCAACAACAACAAAGATCCGGGCTGGGAGAGTACCAGTGAACCAACAACAACAAAGATCCGGGCTGGGAGAGTACCAGTGAACCAACAACAACAAAGATCCGGGCTGGGAGAGTACCAGTGAACCAACAACAACAAAGATCCGGGCTGGGAGAGTACCAGTGAACCAACAACAACAAAGATCCGGGCTGGGAGAGTACCAGTGAACCAACAACAACAAACATCCGGGCTGGGAGAGTACCAGTGAACCAACAACAACAAAGATCCGGGCTGGGAGAGTACCAGTGAACCAACAACAACAAAGATCCGGGCTGGGAGAGTACCAGTGAACCAACAACAACAAAGATCCGGGCTGGGAGAGTACCAGTGAACCAACAACAACAAAGATCCGGGCTGGGAGAGAACCAGTGAACCAACAACAACAAAGATCCGAGCTGGGAGAGTACCAGTGAACCAACAACAACAAAGATCCGGGCTGGGAGAGTACCAGTGAACCAACAACAACAAAGATCCGGGCTGGGAGAGTACCAGTGAACCAACAACAACAAAGATCCGGGCTGGGAGAGAACCAGTGAACCAACAACAACAAAGATCCGGGCTGGGAGAGTACCAGTGAACCAACAACAACAAAGATCCGGCCTGGGAGAGTACCAGTGAACCAACAACAACAAAGATCCGGGCTGGGAGAGTACCAGTGAACCAACAACAACAAAGATCCGGGCTGGGAGAGTACCAGTGAACCAACAACAACAAAGATCCGGGCTGGGAGAGTACCAGTGAACCAACAACAACAAAGATCCGGGCTGGGAGAGTACCAGTGAACCAACAACAACAAAGATCCGGGCTGGGAGAGTACCAGTGAACCAACAACAACAAAGATCCGGGCTGGGAGAGTACCAGTGAACCAACAACAACAAAGATCCGGGCTGGGAGAGTACCAGTGAACCAACAACAACAAAGATCCGGGCTGGGAGAGTACCAGTGAACCAACAACAACAAAGATCCGGGCTGGGAGAGTACCAGTGAACCAACAACAACAAAGATCCGGGCTGGGAGAGTACCAGTGAACCAACAACAACAAAGATCCGGGCTGGGAGAGTACCAGTGAACCAACAACAACAAAGATCCGGGCTGGGAGAGTACCAGTGAACCAACAACAACAAAGATCCGGGCTGGGAGAGTACCAGTGAACCAACAACAACAAAGATCCGGGCTGGGAGAGTACCAGTGAACCAACAACAACATAGACCCGGGCTGGGAGAGTACCAGTGAACCAACAACAAAAAAGATCCAGGCTGCGAGAGTACCAGTGAGCCAACAACAACAAAGCACCGGGCTGGGAGAGTACCAGTGAACCAACAACAACAAAGATCCGGGCTGGGAGAGTACGAGTGAACCAACAACAACAAAGATCAGGGCTGGGAGAGTACCAGTGAACCAACAACAACAAAGATCCGGGCTGGGAGAGTACGAGTGAACCAACAACAACAAAGATCAGGGCTGGGAGAGTACCAGTGAACCAACAACAACAAAGATCCGGCCAGGGAGAGTACCAATGAACCAACAACAACAAAGATCCGAGCTGGGAGAGTACCAGTAAACCAACAACAACAAAGTTCCGGGCTGGGAGAGTACCAGTGAACCAACAACAACAAAGATCCGGGCTGGGAGAGTACCAGTGATCCAACAACAACAAAGATCCGGGCTGGGAGAGTACCAGTGAACCAACAACAACAAAGATCCGGGCTGGGAGAGTACCAGTGAACCAACAACAACAAAGATCCGGGCTGGGAGAGTACCAGTGAACCAACAACAACAAAGATCCGGGCTGGGAGAGTACCAGTGAACCAACAACAACAAAGATCCGGGCTGGGAGAGTACCAGTGAACCAACAACAACAAAGATCCGGGCTGGGAGAGTACCAGTGAACCAACAACAACAAAGATCCGGGCTGGGAGAGTACCAGTGAACCAACAACAACAAAGATCCGGGCTGGGAGAGTACCAGTGAACCAACAACAACAAAGATCCGGGCTGGGAGAGTACCAGTGAGCCAACAACAACAAAGATCCGGGCTGGGAGAGTACCAGTGAACCAACAACAACAAAGATCCGGGCTGGGAGAGTACCAGTGAACCAATAACAACAAAGATCCGGGCTGGGAGAGTACCAGTGAACCAACAACAACAAAGATCCGGGCTGGGAGAGTACCAGTGAACCAACAACAACAAAGATCCGGGCTGGGAGAGTACCAGTGAACCAACAACAACAAAGATCCGGGCTGGGAGAGTACCAGTGAACCAACAACAACAAAGATCCGGGCTGGGAGAGTACCAGTGAACCAACAACAACAAAGATCCGGGCTGGGAGAGTACCAGTGAACCAACAACAACAAAGATCCGGGCTGGGAGAGTACCAGTGAACCAACAACAACAAAGATCCGGGCTGGGAGAGTACCAGTGAACCAACAACAACAAAGATCCGGGCTGGGAGAGTACCAGTGAACCAACAACAACAAAGATCCGGGCTGGGAGAGTACCAGTGAACCAACAACAACAAAGATCCGGGCTGGGAGAGTACCAGTGAACCAACAACAACAAAGATCCGGGCTGGGAGAGTACCAGTGAACCAACAACAACAAAGATCCGGGCTGGGAGAGTACCAGTGAACCAACAACAACAAAGATCCGGGCTGGGAGAGTACCAGTGAACCAACAACAACAAAGATCCGGGCTGGGAGAGTACCAGTGAACCAACAACAACAAAGATCCGGGCTGGGAGAGTACCAGTGAACCAACAACAACAAAGATCCGGGCTGGGAGAGTACCAGTGAACCAACAACAACAAAGATCCGGGCAGGGAGAGTACCTGTGAACCAACAACAACAAAGATCTGGGCAGGGAGAGTACCTGTGAACCAACAACAACAAAGATCCGGGCTGGGAGAGTACCAGTGAACCAACAACAACAAAGATCCGGGCTGGGAGAGTACCAGTGAACCAACAACAACAAAAATCCGGGCTGGGAGAGTACCAGTGAACCAACAACAACAAAGATCCGGGCTGGGAGAGTACCAGTGAACCAACAACAACAAAGATCCGGGCTGGGAGAGTACCAGTGAACCAACAACAACAAAGATCCGGGCTGGGAGAGTACCAGTGAACCAACAACAACAAAGATCCGGGCTGGGAGAGTACCAGTGAACCAACAACAACAAAGTTCCGGGCTGGGAGAGTACCAGTGAACCAACAACAACAAAGATCCGGGCTGGGAGAGTACCAGTGAACCAACAACAACAAAGATCCGGGCTGGGAGAGTACCAGTGAACCAACAACAACAAAGATCCGGGCTGGGAGAGTACCAGTGAACCAACAACAACAAAGATCCGGGCTGGGAGAGTACCAGTGAACCAACAACAACAAAGATCCGGGCTGGGAGAGTACCAGTGAACCAACAACAACAAAGATCCGGGCTGGGAGAGTACCAGTGAACCAACAACAACAAAGATCCGGGCTGGGAGAGTACCAGTGAACCAACAACAACAAAGATCCGGGCTGGGAGAGTACCAGTGAACCAACAACAACAAAGATCCGGGCTGGGAGAGTACCAGTGAACCAACAACAACAAAGATCCGGGCTGGGAGAGTACCAGTGAACCAACAACAACAAAGATCCGGGCTGGGAGAGTACCAGTGAACCAACAACAACAAAGATCCGGGCTGGGAGAGTACCAGTGAACCAACAACAACAAAGATCCGGGCTGGGAGAGTACCAGTGAACCAACAACAACAAAGATCCGGGCTGGGAGAGTACCAGTGAACCAACAACAACAAAGATCCGGGCTGGGAGAGTACCAGTGAACCAACAACAACAAAGATCCGGGCTGGGAGAGTACCAGTGAACCAACAACAACAAAGATCCGGGCTGGGAGAGTACCAGTGAACCAACAACAACAAAGATCCGGGCTGGGAGAGTACCAGTGAACCAACAACAACAAAGATCCGGGCTGGGAGAGTACCAGTGAACCAACAACAACAAAGATCCGGGCTGGGAGAGTACCAGTGAACCAACAACAACAAAGATCCGGGCTGGGAGAGTACCAGTGAACCAACAACAACAAAGATCCGGGCTGGGAGAGTACCAGTGAACCAACAACAACAAAGATCCGGGCTGGGAGAGTACCAGTGAACCAACAACAACAAAGATCCGGGCTGGGAGAGTACCAGTGAACCAACAACAACAAAGATCCGGGCTGGGAGAGTACCAGTGAACCAACAACAACAAAGATCCGGGCTGGGAGAGTACCAGTGAACCAACAACAACAAAGATCCGGGCTGGGAGAGTACCAGTGAACCAACAACAACAAAGATCCGGGCTGGGAGAGTACCAGTGAACCAACAACAACAAAGATCCGGGCTGGGAGAGTACCAGTGAACCAACAACAACAAAGATCCGGGCTGGGAGAGTACCAGTGAACCAACAACAACAAAGATCCGGGCTGGGAGAGTACCAGTGAACCAACAACAACAAAGATCCGGGCTGGGAGAGTACCAGTGAACCAACAACAACAAAGATCCGGGCTGGGAGAGTACCAGTGAACCAACAACAACAAAGATCCGGGCTGGGAGAGTACCAGTGAACCAACAACAACAAAGATCCGGGCTGGGAGAGTACCAGTGAACCAACAACAACAAAGATCCGGGCTGGGAGAGTACCAGTGAACCAACAACAACAAAGATCCGGGCTGGGAGAGTACCAGTGAACCAACAACAACAAAGATCCGGGCTGGGAGAGTACCAGTGAACCAACAACAACAAAGATCCGGGCTGGGAGAGTACCAGTGAACCAACAACAACAAAGATCCGGGCTGGGAGAGTACCAGTGAACCAACAACAACAAAGATCCGGGCTGGGAGAGTACCAGTGAACCAACAACAACAAAGATCCGGGCTGGGAGAGTACCAGTGAACCAACAACAACAAAGATCCGGGCTGGGAGAGTACCAGTGAACCAACAACAACAAAGATCCGGGCTGGGAGAGTACCAGTGAACCAACAACAACAAAGATCCGGGCTGGGAGAGTACCAGTGAACCAACAACAACAAAGATCCGGGCTGGGAGAGTACCAGTGAACCAACAACAACAAAGATCCGGGCTGGGAGAGTACCAGTGAACCAACAACAACAAAGATCCGGGCTGGGAGAGTACCAGTGAACCAACAACAACAAAGATCCGGGCTGGGAGAGTACCAGTGAACCAACAACAACAAAGATCCGGGCTGGGAGAGTACCAGTGAACCAACAACAACAAAGATCCGGGCTGGGAGAGTACCAGTGAACCAACAACAACAAAGATCCGGGCTGGGAGAGTACCAGTGAACCAACAACAACAAAGATCCGGGCTGGGAGAGTACCAGTGAACCAACAACAACAAAGATCCGGGCTGGGAGAGTACCAGTGAACCAACAACAACAAAGATCCGGGCTGGGAGAGTACCAGTGAACCAACAACAACAAAGATCCGGGCTGGGAGAGTACCAGTGAACCAACAACAACAAAGATCCGGGCTGGGAGAGTACCAGTGAACCAACAACAACAAAGATCCGGGCTGGGAGAGTACCAGTGAACCAACAACAACAAAGATCCGGGCTGGGAGAGTACCAGTGAACCAACAACAACAAAGATCCGGGCTGGGAGAGTACCAGTGAACCAAAAACAACAAAGATCCGGGCTGGGAGAGTACCAGTGAACCAACAACAACAAAGATCCGGGCTGGGAGAGTACCAGTGAACCAACAACAACAAAGATCCGGGCTGGGAGAGTACCAGTGAACCAACAACAACAAAGCTCCGGGCTGGGAGAGTACCAGTGAACCAACAACAACAAAGATCCGGGCTGGGAGAGTACCAGTGAACCAACAACAACAAAGATCCGGGCTGGGAGAGTACCAGTGAACCAACAACAACAAAGATCCGGGCTGGGAGAGTACCAGTGAACCAACAACAACAAAGATCCGGGCTGGGAGAGTACCAGTGAACCAACAACAACAAAGATCCGGGCTGGGAGAGTACCAGTGAACCAACAACAACAAAGATCCGGGCTGGGAGAGTACCAGTGAACCAACAACAACAAAGATCCGGGCTGGGAGAGTACCAGTGAACCAATAACAACAAAGATCCAGGCTGGGAGAGTGCCAGTGAACCAAGAACAACAACAAAGATACGGGCTGGGAGAGTACCAGTGAACCAACAACAACAAAGATCCGGGCTGGGAGAGTACCAGTGAACCAACAACAACAAAGATCCGGGCTGGGAGAGTACCAGTGAACCAACAACAACAAAGATCCGGGCTGGGAGAGTACCAGTGAACCAACAACAACAAAGATCCGGGCTGGGAGAGTACCAGTGAACCAACAACAACAAAGCTCCGGGCTGGGAGAGTACCAGTGAACCAACAACAACAAAGATCCGGGCTGGGAGAGTACCAGTGAACCAACAACAACAAAGATCCGGGCTCGGAGAGTACCAGTGAACCAACAACAACAAAGATCCGGGCTGGGAGAGTACCAGTGAACCAACAACAACAAAGATCCGGGCTGGGAGAGTACCAGTGAACCAACAACAACAAAGATCCGGGCTGGGAGAGTACCAGTGAACCAACAACAACAAAGATCCGGGCTGGGAGAGTACCAGTGAACCAACAACAACAAAGTTCCGGGCTGGGAGAGTACCAGTGAACCAACAACAACAAAGATCCGGGCTGGGAGAGTACCAGTGAACCAACAACAACAAAGATTCGGGCTGGGAGAGTACCAGTGAACCAACAACAACAAAGATCCGGGCTGGGAGAGTACCAGTGAACCAACAACAACAAAGATCCGGGCTGGGAGAGTACCAGTGAACCAACAACAACAAAGATCCGGGCTGGGAGAGTACCAGTGAACCAACAACAACAAAGATCCGGGCTGGGAGAGTACCAGTGAACCAACAACAACAAAGATCCGGGCTGGGAGAGAACCAGTGAACCAACAACAACAAAGATCCGGGCTGGGAGAGTACCAGTGAACCAACAACAACAAAGCTACGGCCTGGGAGAGTACCAGTGAACCAACAACAAGAAAGATCCGGCCTGGGAGAGTACCAGTGAACTAACAACAATAAAGATCCGGGCAGTGAGAGTACCGGTGAACCAACAACAACAAAGATCCGAGCTGGGAGAGTACCAGTGAACCAACAACAACAAAGATCCGGGCTGGGAGAGTACCAGTGAACCAACAACAACAAAGATCCGGGCTGGGAGAGTACCAGTGAACCAACAACAACAAAGATCCGGGCTGGGAGAGTACCAGTGAACCAACAACAACAAAGATCCGGGCTGGGAGAGTACCAGTGAACCAACAACAACAAAGATCCGGGCTGGGAGAGTACCAGTGAACCAACAACAACAAAGATCCGGGCTGGGAGAGTACCAGTGAACCAACAACAACAAAGATCCGGGCTGGGAGAGTACCAGTGAACCAACAACAACAAAGATCCGGGCTGGGAGAGTACCAGTGAACCAACAACAACAAAGATCCGGGCTGGGAGAGTACCAGTGAACCAACAACAACAAAGTTCCGGGCTGGGAGAGTACCAGTGAACCAACAACAACAAAGATCCGGGCTGGGAGAGTACCAGTGAACCAACAACAACAAAGATCCGGGCTGGGAGAGTACCAGTGAACCAACAACAACAAAGTTCCGGGCTGGGAGAGTACCAGTGAACCAAAAACAACAAAGATCCGGGCTGGGAGAGTACCAGTGAACCAACAACAACAAAGATCCGGGCTGGGAGAGTACCAGTGAACCAACAACAACAAAGATCCGGGCTGGGAGAGTACCAGTGAACCAACAACAACAAAGATCCGGGCTGGGAGAGTACCAGTGAACCAACAACAACAAAGATCCGGGCTGGGAGAGTACCAGTGAACCAACAACAACAAAGATCCGGGCTGGGAGAGTACCAGTGAACCAACAACAACAAAGATCCGGGCTGGGAGAGTACCAGTGAACCAACAACAACAAAGATCCGGGCTGTGAGAGTACCAGTGAACCAACAACAACAAAGATCCGGGCTGGGAGAGTACCTGTGAACCAACAACAACAAAGATCCGGGCTGGGAGAGTACCAGTGAACCAACAACAACAAAGATCCGGGCTGGGAGAGTACCAGTGAACCAACAACAACAAAGATCCGGGCTGGGAGAGTACCAGTGAACCAACAACAACAAAGATCCGGGCTGGGAGAGTACCAGTGAACCAACAACAACAAAGATCCGGGCTGGGAGAGTACCAGTGAACCAACAACAACAAAGATCCGGGCTGGGAGAGTACCAGTGAACCAACAACAACAAAGATCCGGGCTGGGAGAGTACCAGTGAACCAACAACAACAAAGATCCGGGCTGGGAGAGTACCAGTGAACCAACAACAACAAAGATCCGGCCTGGGAGAGTACCAGTGAACCAACAACAACAAAGATCCGGGCTGGGAGAGTACCAGTGAACCAACAACAACAAAGATCCGGGCTGGGAGAGTACCAGTGAACCAACAACAACAAAGTTCCGGGCTGGGAGAGTACCAGTGAACCAACAACAACAAAGTTCCGGGCTGGGAGAGTACCAGTGAACCAACAACAACAAAGATCCGGGCTGGGAGAGTACCAGTGAACCAACAACAACAAAGATCCGGGCTGGGAGAGTACCAGTGAACCAACAACAACAAAGATCCGGGCTGGGAGAGTACCAGTGAACCAACAACAACAAAGATCCGGGCTGGGAGAGTACCAGTGAACCAACAACAACAAAGATCCGGGCTGGGAGAGTACCAGTGAACCAACAACAACAAAGATCCGGGCTGGGAGAGTACCAGTGAACCAACAACAACAAAGATCCGGGCTGGGAGAGTACCAGTGAACCAACAACAACAAAGATCCGGGCTGGGAGAGTACCAGTGAACCAACAACAACAAAGATCCGGGCTGGGAGAGTACCAGTGAACCAACAACAACAAAGATCCGGGCTGGGAGAGTACCAGTGAACCAACAACAACAAAGATCCGGGCTGGGAGAGTACCAGTGAACCAACAACAACAAAGATCCGGGCTGGGAGAGTACCAGTGAACCAACAACAACAAAGATCCGGGCTGGGAGAGTACCAGTGAACCAACAACAACAAAGATCCGGGCTGGGAGAGTACCAGTGAACCAACAACAACAAAGATCCGGGCTGGGAGAGTACCAGTGAACCAACAACAACAAAGATCCGGGCTTGGAGAGTACCAGTGAACCAACAACAACAAAGATCCGGGCTGGGAGAGTACCAGTGAACCAACAACAACAAAGATCCGGGCTGGGAGAGTACCAGTGAGCCAACAACAACAAAGATCCGGATGGGAGAGAACCAGTGAACCAACAACAACAAAGATCCGGGCTGGGAGAGTACCAGTGAACCAACAACAAAGATCCGGGCTGGGAGAGTACCAGTGAACCAACAACAACAAAGATCCGGGCTGGGAGAGTACCAGTGATCCAACAACAACAAAGATCCGGGCTGGGAGAGTACCAGTGAACCAACAACAACAAAGATCCGGGCTGGGAGAGTACCAGTGAACCAACAACAACAAAGATCCGGGCTGGGAGAGTACCAGTGAACCAACAACAACAAAGATCCGGGCTGGGAGAGTACCAGTGAACCAACAACAACAAAGATCCGGGCTGGGAGAGTACCAGTGAACCAACAACAACAAAGATCCGGGCTGGGGGAGTACCAGTGAACCAACAACAACAAAGATCCGGGCTGGGAGAGTACCAGTTAACCAACAACAACAAAGATCCGGGCTGGGAGAGTACCAGTGAACCAACAACAACAAAGCTCCGGGCTTGGATAGTACCAGTGAACCAACAACAAAAAAGATCCGGGCTGGGGGAGTACCAGTGAACCAACAACAACAAAGATCCGGGCTGGGAGAGTACCAGTTAACCAACAACAACAAAGATCCGGGCTGAGAGAGTACCAGTGAACCAACAACAACAAAAATCTGGGCTGGGAGAGTACCAGTGAACCAACAACAACAAAGATCCGGGCTGGGAGAGTACCAGTGAACCAACAACAACAAAGATCCGGGCTGGGAGAGTACCAGTGAACCAACAACAACAAAGATCCGGGCTGGGAGAGTACCAGTGAACCAACAACAACAAAGATCCGGGCTGGGAGAGTACCAGTGAACCAACAACAACAAAGATCCGGGCTGGGAGAGTACCAGTGAACCAACAACAACAAAGATCCGGGCTGGGAGAGTACCAGTGAACCAACAACAACAAAGATCCGGGCTGGGAGAGTACCAGTGAACCAACAACAACAAAGTTCCGGGCTGGGAGAGTACCAGTGAACCAACAACATCAAAGATCCGGGCTGGGAGAGTACCAGTGAACCAACAACAACAAAGATCCGGGCTGGGAGAGTACCAGTGAACCAACAACATCAAAGATCCGGGCTGGGAGAGTACCAGTGAGCCAACAACAACAAAGATCCGGGCTGGGAGAGTACCAGTGAACCAACAACAACAAAGATCCGGGCTGGGAGAGTACCAGTGAACCAACAACAACAAAGATCCGGGCTGGGAGAGTACCAGTGAACCAACAACAACAAAGATCCGGGCTGGGAGAGTACCAGTGAGCCAACAACTTCAATCAAGTTCAGAAAAGTTGATAGAAGCAGAAGATACTTGAAGACGATGTAATCAGTCCATCACCCTTAAAGTTTTGAGGTGGTCAGTCCCTCAGTCTGGAGAAGAGCATTGTTCCAAATTATGAAACAATATGGAGAAGAAGTGACTGGATTTGAGAGGGACCTGACCTATCAACATCTGAGTTCTTACCTCTCCTAGTGGCCTACGTCTCACCTCTTGGCGCTATAAAAAAGCTCCATCCTGTCACTTCTTCTCCATATTGTTTCATACTTTGGAACAATGCTCTTCTCCAGACTGAGGGACTGACCACCTCAAAACTTTAAGGGTGATGGACTGATTACATCGTCTTCAAGTATCTTCTGCTTCTATCAACTTTTCTGTACTTGACTGAAGAAGCCTACTGTGTAGGCGAAACGTTTCATAATAAAGATACCTAACTGTTGCATATGTGTCTTACCTAACAAATTGTCGGTATTTTATACCATTTTAATGTTCAACAAAGATCCGGGCTGGGAGAGTACCAGTGAACCAACAACAACAAAGATCCGGGCTGGGAGAGTACCAGTGAACCAACAACAACAAAGATCCGGGCTGGGAGAGTACCAGTGAACCAACAACAACAAAGATCCGGGCTGGGAGAGTACCAGTGAACCAACAACAACAAAGATCCGGGCTGGGAGAGTACCAGTGAACCAACAACAACAAAGCTCCGGGCTGGGAGAGTACCAGTGAACCAACAACAACAAAGATCCAGGCTGGGAGAGTACCAGTGAACCAACAACAACAAAGATCCGGGCTGGGAGAGTACCAGTGAACCAACAACAACAAAGATCCGGGCTGGGAGAGTACCAGTGAACCAACAACAACAAAGATCCGGGCTGGGAGAGTACCAGTGAACCAACAACAACAAAGATCCGGGCTGGGAGAGTACCAGTGAACCAACAACAACAAAGTTCCGGGCTGGGAGAGTACCAGTGAACCAACAACAACAAAGATCCGGGCTTGGAGAGTACCAGTGAACCAACAACAACAAAGATTCGGGCTGGGAGAGTACCAGTGAACCAACAACAACAAAGATCCGGGCTGGGAGAGTACCAGTGAACCAACAACAACAAAGATCCGGGCTGGGAGAGTACCAGAGAACCAACAACAACAAAGATCCGGGCTGGGAGAGTACCAGTGAACCAACAACAACAAAGATCCGGGCTGGGAGAGTACCAGTGAACCAACAACAACAAAGATCCGGGCTGGGAGAGTACCAGTGAACCAACAACAACAAAGATCCGGGCTGGGAGAGTACCAGTGAACCAACAACAATAAAGATCCGGGCTGGGAGAGTACCAGTGAACCAACAACAACAAAGATCCGGGCTGGGAGAGTACCAGTGAACCAACAACAACAAAGATCCGGGCTGGGAGAGTACCAGTGAACCAACAACAACAAAGATCCGGGCTGGGAGAGTACCAGTGAACCAACAACAACAAAGATCCGGGCTGGGAGAGTACCAGTGAACCAACAACAACAAAGATCCGGGCTGGGAGAGTACCAGTGAACCAACAACAACAAAGATCCGGGCTGGGAGAGTACCAGTGAACCAACAACAACAAAGATCCGGGCTGGGAGAGTACCAGTGAACCAACAACAACAAAGATCCGGGCTGGGAGAGTACCAGTGAACCAACAACAACAAAGATCCGGGCTGGGAGAGTACCAGTGAACCAACAACAACAAAGATCCGGGCTGGGAGAGTACCAGTGAACCAACAACAACAAAGATCCGGGCTGGGAGAGTACCAGTGAACCAACAACAACAAAGATCCGGGCTGGGAGAGTACCAGTGAACCAACAACAACAAAGATCCGGGCTGGGAGAGTACCAGTGAACCAACAACAACAAAGATCCGGGCTGGGAGAGTACCAGTGAACCAACAACAACAAAGTTCCGGGCTGGGAGAGTACCAGTGAACCAACAACAACAAAGATCCGGGCTGGGAGAGTACCAGTGAACCAACAACAACAAAGATCCGGGCTGGGAGAGTACCAGTGAACCAACAACAACAAAGATCCGGGCTGGGAGAGTACCAGTGAACCAACAACAACAAAGATCCGGGCTGGGAGAGTACCAGTGAACCAACAACAACAAAGATCCGGGCTGGGAGAGTACCAGTGAACCAACAACAACAAAGATCCGGGCTGGGAGAGTACCAGTGAACCAACAACAACAAAGATCCGGGCTGGGAGAGTACCAGTGAACCAACAACAACAAAGATCCGGGCTGGGAGAGTACCAGTGAACCAACAACAACAAAGATCCGGGCTGGGAGAGTACCAGTGAACCAACAACAACAAAGATCCGGGCTGGGAGAGTACCAGTGAACCAACAACAACAAAGATCCGGGCTGGGAGAGTACCAGTGAACCAACAACAACAAAGATCCGGGCTGGGAGAGTACCAGTGAACCAACAACAACAAAGATCCGGCCTGGGAGAGTACCAGTGAACCAACAACAACAAAGATCCGGGCTGGGAGAGTACCAGTGAACCAACAACAACAAAGATCCGGGCTGGTAGAGTACCGATGAACCAACAACAACAAAGATCCGGGCTGGGAGAGTACCAGTGAACCAACAACAACAAAGTTCCGGGCTGGGAGAGTACCAGTGAACCAAAAACAACAAAGATCCGGGCTGGGAGAGTACCAGTGAACCAACAACAACAAAGATCCGGGCTGGGAGAGTACCAGTGAACCAACAACAACAAAGATCCGGGCTGGGAGAGTACCAGTGAACCAACAACAACAAAGCTCCGGGCTTGGATAGTACCAGTGAACCAACAACAACAAAGATCCGGGCTGGGAGAGTACCAGTGAACCAACAACAACAAAGATCCGGGCAGGGGGAGTACCAGTGAACCAACAACAACAAAGATCCGGGCTGGGAGAGTACCAGTGAACCAACAACAACAAAGATCCGGGCTGGGAGAGTACCAGTGAACCAACAACAACAAAGATCCGGGCTGGGAGAGTACCAGTGAACCAACAACAACAAAGATCCGGGCTGGGAGAGTACCAGTGAACCAACAACAACAAAGATCCGGGCTGGGAGAGTACCAGTGAACCAACAACAACAAAGATCCGGGCTGGGAGAGTACCAGTGAACCAACAACAACAAAGATCCGGGCTGGGAGAGTACCAGTGAACCAACAACAACAAAGATCCGGGCTGGGAGAGTACCAGTGAACCAACAACAACAAAGATCCGGGCTGGGAGAGTACCAGTGAACCAACAACAACAAAGATCCGGGCTGGGAGAGTACCAGTGAACCAACAACAACAAAGATCCGGGCTGGGAGAGTACCAGTGAACCAACAACAACAAAGATCCGGGCTGGGAGAGTACCAGTGAACCAACAACAACAAAGATCCGGGCTGGGAGAGTACCAGTGAACCAACAACAACAAAGATCCGGGCTGGGAGAGTACCAGTGAACCAACAACAACAAAGATCCGGGCTGGGAGAGTACCAGTGAACCAACAACAACAAAGATCCGGGCTGGGAGAGTACCAGTGAACCAACAACAACAAAGATCCGGGCTGGGAGAGTACCAGTGAACCAACAACAACAAAGATCCGGGCTGGGAGAGTACCAGTGAACCAACAACAACAAAGATCCGGGCTGGGAGAGTACCAGTGAACCAACAACAACAAAGATCCGGGCTGGGAGAGTACCAGTGAACCAACAACAACAAAGATCCGGGCTGGGAGAGTACCAGTGAACCAACAACAACAAAGATCCGGGCTGGGAGAGTACCAGTGAACCAACAACAACAAAGATCCGGGCTGGGAGAGTACCAGTGAACCAACAACAACAAAGATCCGGGCTGGGAGAGTACCAGTGAACCAACAACAACAAAGATCCGGGCTGGGAGAGTACCAGTGAACCAACAACAACAAAGATCCGGGCTGGGAGAGTACCAGTGAACCAACAACAACAAAGATCCGGGCTGGGAGAGTACCAGTGAACCAACAACAACAAAGATCCGGGCTGGGAGAGTACCAGTGAACCAACAACAACAAAGATCCGGGCTGGGAGAGTACCAGTGAACCAACAACAACAAAGATCCGGGCTGGGAGAGTACCAGTGAACCAACAACAACAAAGATCCGGGCTGGGAGAGTACCAGTGAACCAACAACAACAAAGATCCGGGCTGGGAGAGTACCAGTGAACCAACAACAACAAAGATCCGGGCTGGGAGAGTACCAGTGAACCAACAACAACAAAGATCCGGGCTGGGAGAGTACCAGTGAACCAACAACAACAAAGATCCGGGCTGGGAGAGTACCAGTGAACCAACAACAACAAAGATCCGGGCTGGGAGAGTACCAGTGAACCAACAACAACAAAGATCCGGCCTGGGAGAGTACCAGTGAACCAACAACAACAAAGATCCGGGCTGGGAGAGTACCAGTGAACCAACAACAACAAAGATCCGGGCTGGTAGAGTACCAGTGAACCAACAACAACAAAGATCCGGGCTGGGAGAGTACCAGTGAACCAACAACAACAAAGATCCGGGCTGGGAGAGTACCAGTGAACCAACAACAACAAAGATCCGGGCTGGGAGAGTACCAGTGAACCAACAACAACAAAGATCCGGGCTGGGAGAGTACCAGTGAACCAACAACAACAAAGATCCGGGCTGGGAGAGTACCAGTGAACCAACAACAACAAAGATCCGGGCTGGGAGAGTACCAGTGAACCAACAACAACAAAGATCCGGGCTGGGAGAGTACCAGTGAACCAACAACAACAAAGATCCGGGCTGGGAGAGTACCAGTGAACCAACAACAACAAAGATCCGGGCTGGGAGAGTACCAGTGAACCAACAACAACAAAGATCCGGGCTGGGAGAGTACCAGTGAACCAACAACAACAAAGATCAGGACTGGGAGAGTACCAGTGAATCAACAACAACAAAGATCCGGACTGGGAGAGTACCAGTGAACCAACAACAACAAAGATCCGGGCTGGGAGAGTACCAGTGAACCAACAACAACAAAGATCCGGGCTGGTAGAGTACCAGTGAACCAACAACAACAAAGATCCGGGCTGGGAGAGTACCAGTGAACCAACAACAACAAAGATCCGGGCTGGGAGAGTACCAGTGAACCAACAACAACAAAGATCCGGGCTGGGAGAGTACCAGTGAACCAACAACAACAAAGATCCGGGCTGGGAGAGTACCAGTGAACCAACAACAACAAAGATCCGGGCTGGGAGAGTACCAGTGAACCAACAACAACAAAGCTCCGGGCTGGGAGAGTACCAGTGAACCAACAACAACAAAGTTCCGGGCTGGGAGAGTACCAGTGAACCAACAACAACAAAGATCCGGGCTGGGAGAGTACCAGTGAACCAACAACAACAAAGATCCGGGCTGGGAGAGTACCAGTGAACCAACAACAACAAAGATCCGGGCTGGGAGAGTACCAGTGAACCAACAACAACAAAGATCCGGGCTGGGAGAGTACCGGTGAACCAACAACAACAAAGATCCGGGCTGGGAGAGTACCAGTGAACCAACAACAACAAAGATCCGGGCTGGGAGAGTACCAGTGAACCAACAACAACAAAGATCCGGGCTGGGAGAGTACCAGTGAACCAACAACAACAAAGATCCGGGCTGGGAGAGTACCAGTGAACCAACAACAACAAAGATCCGGGCTGGGAGAGTACCAGTGAACCAACAACAACAAAGATCCGGGCTGGGAGAGTACCAGTGAACCAACAACAACAAAGATCCGGGCTGGGAGAGTACCAGTGAACCAACAACAACAAAGATCCGGGCTGGGAGAGTACCAGTGAACCAACAACAACAAAGATCCGGGCTGGGAGAGTACCAGTGAACCAACAACAACAAAGATCCGGGCTGGGAGAGTACCAGTGAACCAACAACAACAAAGATCCGGGCTGGGAGAGTACCAGTGAACCAACAACAACAAAGATCCGGGCTGGGAGAGTACCAGTGAACCAACAACAACAAAGATCCGGGCTGGGAGAGTACCAGTGAACCAACAACAACAAAGATCCGGGCTGGGAGAGTACCAGTGAACCAACAACAACAAAGATCCGGGCTGGGAGAGTACCAGTGAACCAACAACAACAAAGATCCGGGCTGGGAGAGTACCAGTGAACCAACAACAACAAAGATCCGGGCTGGGAGAGTACCAGTGAACCAACAACAACAAAGATCCGGGCTGGGAGAGTACCAGTGAACCAACAACAACAAAGATCCGGGCTGGGAGAGTACCAGTGAACCAACAACAACAAAGATCCGGGCTGGGAGAGTACCAGTGAACCAACAACAACAAAGATCCGGGCTGGGAGAGTACCAGTGAACCAACAACAACAAAGATCCGGGCTGGGAGAGTACCAGTGAACCAACAACAACAAAGATCCGGGCTGGGAGAGTACCAGTGAACCAACAACAACAAAGATCCGGGCTGGGAGAGTACCAGTGAACCAACAACAACAAAGATCCGGGCTGGGAGAGTACCAGTGAACCAACAACAACAAAGATCCGGGCTGGGAGAGTACCAGTGAACCAACAACAACAAAGATCCGGGCTGGGAGAGTACCAGTGAACCAACAACAACAAAGATCCGGGCTGGGAGAGTACCAGTGAACCAACAACAACAAAGATCCGGGCTGGGAGAGTACCAGTGAACCAACAACAACAAAGATCCGGGCTGGGAGAGTACCAGTGAACCAACAACAACAAAGATCCGGGCTGGGAGAGTACCAGTGAACCAACAACAACAAAGATCCGGGCTGGGAGAGTACCAGTGAACCAACAACAACAAAGATCCGGGCTGGGAGAGTACCAGTGAACCAACAACAACAAAGATCCGGGCTGGGAGAGTACCAGTGAACCAACAACAACAAAGATCCGGGCTGGGAGAGTACCAGTGAACCAACAACAACAAAGATCCGGGCTGGGAGAGTACCAGTGAACCAACAACAACAAAGATCCGGGCTGGGAGAGTACCAGTGAACCAACAACAACAAAGATCCGGGCTGGGAGAGTACCAGTGAACCAACAACAACAAAGATCCGGGCTGGGAGAGTACCAGTGAACCAACAACAACAAAGATCCGGGCTGGGAGAGTACCAGTGAACCAACAACAACAAAGATCCGGGCTGGGAGAGTACCAGTGAACCAACAACAACAAAGATCCGGGCTGGGAGAGTACCAGTGAACCAACAACAACAAAGATCCGGGCTGGGAGAGTACCAGTGAACCAACAACAACAAAGATCCGGGCTGGGAGAGTACCAGTGAACCAACAACAACAAAGATCCGGGCTGGGAGAGTACCAGTGAACCAACAACAACAAAGATCCGGGCTGGGAGAGTACCAGTGAACCAACAACAACAAAGATCCGGGCTGGGAGAGTACCAGTGAACCAACAACAACAAAGATCCGGGCTGGGAGAGTACCAGTGAACCAACAACAACAAAGATCCGGGCTGGGAGAGTACCAGTGAACCAACAACAACAAAGATCCGGGCTGGGAGAGTACCAGTGAACCAACAACAACAAAGATCCGGGCTGGGAGAGTACCAGTGAACCAACAACAACAAAGATCCGGGCTGGGAGAGTACCAGTGAACCAACAACAACAAAGATCCGGGCTGGGAGAGTACCAGTGAACCAACAACAACAAAGATCCGGGCTGGGAGAGTACCAGTGAACCAACAACAACAAAGATCCGGGCTGGGAGAGTACCAGTGAACCAACAACAACAAAGATCCGGGCTGGGAGAGTACCAGTGAACCAACAACAACAAAGATCCGGGCTGGGAGAGTACCAGTGAACTAACAACAACAAAGATCTGGGCAGGAAGAGTACCAGTGAACCAACAACAACAAAGATCCGGGCTGGGAGAGTACCAGTGAACCAACAACAACAAAAATCCGGGTTGGGAGAGTAAAAGTGAACCAACAACAACAAAGATCCGGGCTGGGAGAGTACCAGTGAACCAACAACAACAAAGATCCGGGCTGGGAGAGTACCAGTGAACCAACAACAACAAAGATCCGGGCTGGGAGAGTACCAGTGAACCAACAACAACAAAGATCCGGGCTGGGAGAGTACCAGTGAACCAACAACAACAAAGATCCGGGCTGGGAGAGTACCAGTGAACCAACAACAACAAAGATCCGGGCTGGGAGAGTACCAGTGAACCAACAACAACAAAGATCCGGGCTGGGAGAGTACCAGTGAACCAACAACAACAAAGATCCGGGCTGGGAGAGTACCAGTGAACCAACAACAACAAAGATCCGGGCTGGGAGAGTACCAGTGAACCAACAACAACAAAGATCCGGGCTGGGAGAGTACCAGTGAACCAACAACAACAAAGATCCGGGCTGGGAGAGTACCAGTGAACCAACAACAACAAAGATCCGGGCTGGGAGAGTACCAGTGAACCAACAACAACAAAGATCCGGGCTGGGAGAGTACCAGTGAACCAACAACAACAAAGATCCGGGCTGGGCGAGTACCAGTGAACCAACTACAACAAAGATCCGGGCTGGTAGGGTACCAGTGAACCAACAACAACAAAGATCCGGGCTGGGAGAGTACCAGTGAACCAACAACAACAAAGATCCGGGCTGGGAGAATACCAGTGAACCAACAACAACAAAGATCCGGGCTGGGAGAGTACCAGTGAACCAACAACAACAAAGATGCGGGCTGGGAGAGTACCAGTGAACCAACAACAACAAAGATCCGGGCTGGGAGAGTACCAGTGAACCAACAACAACATAGATCCGGGCTGGGAGAGTACCAGTGAACCAACAACAAAAAAGATCCGGGCTGGGAGAGTACCAGTGAGCCAACAACAACAAAGCACCGGGCTGGGAGAGTACCAGTGAACCAACAACAACAAAGATCCGGGCTGGGAGAGTACCAGTGAACCAACAACAACAAAGGTCCGGGCTGGGAGAGTACCAGTGAGCCAACAACAACAAAGATCCGGGCTGGGAGAGTACCAGTGAACCAACAACAACAAAGATCCGGGCTGGGAGAGTACCAGTGAACCAACAACAACAAAGATCCGGGCTGGGAGAGTACCAGTGAACCAACAACAACAAAGATCCGGGCTGGTAGAGTACCAGTGAACCAACAACAACAAAGATCCGGGCTGGGAGAGTACCAGTGAACCAACAACAACAAAGATCCGGGCTGGGAGAGTACCAGTGAACCAACAACAACAAAGATCCGGGCTGGGAGAGTACCAGTGAACCAACAACAACAAAGATCCGGGCGGGGAGAGTACCAGTGAACCAACAACAACAAAGATCCGGGCTGGGAGAGTACCAGTGAACCAACAACAACAAAGATCCGGGCTGGGAGAGTACCAGTGAACCAACAACAACAAAGATCCGGGCTGGGAGAGTACCGGTGAACCAACAACAACAAAGATCCGGGCTGGGAGAGTACCAGTGAACCAACAACAACAAAGATCCGGGCTGGGAGAGTACCAGTGAACCAACAACAACAAAGATCCGGGCTGGGAGAGTACCTGTGAACCAACAACAACAAAGATCCGGGCTGGGAGAGTACCAGTGAACCAACAACAACAAAGATCCGGGCTGGGAGAGTACCAGTGAACCAACAACAACAAAGATCCGGGCTGGGAGAGTACCAGTGAACCAACAACAACAAAGATCCGGGCTGGGAGAGTACCAGTGAACCAACAACAACAAAGATCCGGGCTGGGAGAGTACCAGTGAACCAACAACAACAAAGATCCGGGCTGGGAGAGTACCAGTGAACCAACAACAACAAAGATCCGGGCTGGGAGAGTACCAGTGAACCAACAACAACAAAGATCCGGGCTGGGAGAGTACCAGTGAACCAACAACAACAAAGATCCGGGCTGGGAGAGTACCAGTGAACCAACAACAACAAAGATCCGGGCTGGGAGAGTACCAGTGAACCAACAACAACAAAGATCCGGGCTGGGAGAGTACCAGTGAAACAACAACAACAAAGATCCGGGCTGGGAGAGTACCAGAGAACCAACAACAACAAAGATCCGGGCTGGGAGAGTACCAGTGAACCAACAACAACAAAGATCCGGGCTGGGAGAGTACCAGTGAACCAACAACAACAAAGATCCGGGCTGGGAGAGTACCAGTGAACCAACAACAACAAAGATCCGGGCTGGGAGAGTACCAGTGAACCAACAACAACAAAGATCCGGGCTGGGAGAGTACCACTGAACCAACAACAACAAAGATCCGGGCTGGGAGAGTACCAGTGAACCAACAACAACAAAGATCCGGGCTGGGAGAGTACCAGTGAACCAACAACAACAAAGATCCGGGCTGGGAGAGTACCAGTGAACCAACAACAACAAAGATCCGGGCTGGGAGAGTACCAGTGAACCAACAACAACAAAGATCCGGGCTGGGAGAGTACCAGTGAATCAACAACAACAAAGATCCGGACTGGGAGAGTACCAGTGAACCAACAACAACAAAGATCCGGGCTGGGAGAGTACCAGTGAACCAACAACAACAAAGATCCGGGCTGGGAGAGTACCAGTGTACCAAAAATAACAAAGATCCGGGCTGGGAGAGTACCAGTGAACCAACAACAACAAAGATCCGGGCTGGGAGAGTACCAGTGAACCAACAACAACAAAGATGAGGGCTGGGAGATTACCAGTGAACCAACAACAACAAAGATCCGGGCTGGGAGAGTACCAGTGAACCAACAACAACATAGACCCGGGCTGGGAGAGTACCAGTGAACCTACAACAAAAAAGATCCGGGCTGGGAGAGTACCAGTGAACCAACAACAACAAAGATCCGGGCTGGGAGAGTACCAGTGAACCAACAACAACAAAGATCCGGGCTGGGAGAGTACCAGTGAACCAACAACAACAAAGATCCGGGCTGGGAGAGTAACAGTGAACCAACAACAACAAAGATCCGGGCTGGGAGAGTACCAGTGAACCAACAACAACAAAGATCCGGGCTGGGAGAGTACCAGTGAACCAACAACAACAAAGATGCGGGCTGGGAGAGTACCAGTGAACCAACAACAACAAAGATCCGGGCTGGGAGAGTACCAGTGAACCAACAACAACAAAGATCCGGGCTGGGAGAGTACCAGTGAACCAACAACAACAAAGATCCGGGCTGGGAGAGTACCAGTGAACCAACAACAACAAAGATCCGGGCTGGGAGAGTACCAGTGAACCAACAACAACAAAGATCCGGGCTGGGAGAGTACCAGTGAACCAACAACAACAAAGATCCTGGCTGGGAGAGTACCAGTGAACCAACAACAACAAAGATCCGGGCTGGGAGAGTACCAGTGAACCAACAACAACAAAGATCCGGGCTGGGAGAGTACCAGTGAACCAACAACAACAAAGATCCGGGCTGGGAGAGTACCAGTGAACCAACAACAACAAAGATCCGGGCTGGGAGAGTACCAGTGAACCAACAACAACAAAGATCCGGGCTGGGAGAGTACGAGTGAACCAACAACAACAAAGATCAGGGCTGGGAGAGTACCAGTGAACCAACAACAACAAAGCACCGGGCTGGGAGAGTACCAGTGAACCAACAACAACAAAGATCCGGGCTGGGAGAGTACGAGTGAACCAACAACAACAAAGATCAGGGCTGGGAGAGTACCAGTGAACCAACAACAACAAAGATCCGGGCTGGGAGAGTACCAGTGAACCAACAACAACAAAGATCCGGGCTGGGAGAGTACCAGTGAACCAACAACAACAAAGATCCGGGCTGGGAGAGTACCAGTGAACCAACAACAACAAAGATCCGGGCTGGGAGAGTACCAGTGAACCAACAACAACAAAGATCCGGGCTGGGAGAGTACCAGTGAACCAACAACAACAAAGATCCGGGCTGGGAGAGTACCAGTGAACCAACAACAACAAAGATCCGGGCTGGGAGAGTACCAGTGAACCAACAACAACAAAGATCCGGGCTGGGAGAGTACCAGTGAACCAACAACAACAAAGATCCGGGCTGGGAGAGTACCAGTGAACCAACAACAACAAAGATCCGGGCTGGGAGAGTACCAGTGAACCAACAACAACAAAGATCCGGGCTGGGAGAGTACCAGTGAACCAACAACAACAAAGATCCGGGCTGGGAGAGTACCAGTGAACCAACAACAACAAAGATCCGGGCTGGGAGAGTACCAGTGAACCAACAACAACAAAGATCCGGGCTGGGAGAGTACCAGTGAACCAACAACAACAAAGATGCGGGCTGGGAGAGTACCAGTGAACCAACAACAACAAAGATCCGGGCTGGGAGAGTACCAGTGAACCAACAACAACAAAGATCCGGGCTGGGAGAGTACCAGTGAACCAACAACAACAAAGATCCGGGCTGGGAGAGTACCAGTGAACCAACAACAACAAAGATCCGGGCTGGGAGAGTACCAGTGAACCAACAACAACAAAGATCCGGGCTGGGAGAGTACCAGTGAACCAACAACAACAAAGATCCGGGCTGGGAGAGTACCAATGAACCAACAACAACAAAGATCCAGGCTGGGAGAGTACCAGTAAACCAACAACAACAAAGTTTCGGGCTGGGAGAGTACTAGTGAACCAACAACAACAAAGATCCGGGCTGGGAGAGTACCAGTGAACCAACAACAACAAAGATCCGGGCTGGGAGAGTACCAGTGAACCAACAACAACAAAGGTCCGGGCTGGGAGAGTACCAGTGAACCAACAACAACAAAGATCCGGGCTGAGAGAGTACCAGTGAACCAACAACAACAAAGATCCGGGCTGGGAGAGTACCAGTGAACCAACAACAACAAAGATCCGGGCTGGGAGAGTACCAGTGAACCAACAACAACAAAGATCCGGGCTGGGAGAGTACCAGTGAACCAACAACAACAAAGATCCGGGCTGGGAGAGTACCAGTGAACCAACAACAACAAAGATCCGGGCTGGGAGAGTACCAGTGAACCAACAACAACAAAGATCCGGGCTGGGAGAGTACCAGTGAACCAACAACAACAAAGATCCGGGCTGGGAGAGTACCAGTGAACCAACAACAACAAAGATCCGGGCTGGGAGAGTACCAGTGAACCAACAACAACAAAGATCCGGGCTGGGAGAGTACCAGTGAACCAACAACAACAAAGATGCGGGCTGGGAGAGTACCAGTGAACCAACAACAACAAAGATCCGGGCTGGGAGAGTACCAGTGAACCAACAACAACAAAGATCCGGGCCGGGAGAGTACCAGTGAACCAACAACAACAAAGATCCGGGCTGGGAGAGTACCAGTGAACCAACAACAACAAAGATCCGGGCCGGGAGAGTACCGGTGAACCAACAACAACAAAGATCCGGGCCGGGAGAGTACCGGTGAACCAACAACAACAAAGCTCCGCTCCGGGAGAGTACCGGTGAACCAACAACAATAAAGATCCGGGCTCGGAGAGTACCGGTGAACCAACAACAACAAAGATCCGGGCCGGGAGAGTACCGGTGAACCAACAACAACAAAGATCCGGGACGGGAGAGTACCGGTGAACCAAGAACAACAACAGATCCGGGCCGGGAGAGTACCGGTGAACCAACAACAACAAAGATCCGGGCTGGGAGAGTACCGGTGAACCAACAACAACAAAGATCCGGGCCGGGAGAGTACCGGTGAACCAACAACAACAAAGATCCGGGCTGGGAGAGTACCGGTGAACCAACAACAACAAAGATCCGGGCCGGGAGAGTACCGGTGAACCAACAACAACAAAGATCCGGGCTGGGAGAGTACCGGTGAACCAACAACAACAAAGATCCGGGCCGGGAGAGTACCGGTGAACCAACAACAACAAAGATCCGGGCCGGGAGAGTACCGGTGAACCAACAACAACAAAGCTCCGGGCCGGGAGAGTACCGGTGAACCAAGAACAACAACAGATCCTGGCCGGGAGAGTACCGATGAACCAACAACAACAAAGATCCGGGCCCGGAGAGTACCGGTGAACCAACAACAACAAAGATCCGGGCCGGGAGAGTACCGGTGAATCAAGAACAACAACAGATCCGGGCCGGGAGAGTACCGGTGAACCAACAACAACAAAGATCCGGGCCGGGAGAGTACCGGTGAACCAACAACAACAAAGATCCGGGCCGGGAGAGTACCGGTGAACCAACAACAACAAAGATCCGGGCCGGGAGAGTACCGGTGAACCAACAACAACAAAGATCCGGGCCGGGAGAGTACCGGTGAACCAAGAACAACAACAGATCCGGGCCGGGAGAGTACCGGTGAACCAACAACAACAAAGATCCGGGCCGGGAGAGTACCGGTGAACCAACAACAACAAAGATCCGGGCCGGGAGAGTACCGGTGAACCAACAACAACAAAGATCCGGGCCGGGAGAGTACCGGTGAACCAACAACAACAAAGATCCGGGCCGGGAGAGTACCGGTGAACCAAGAACAACAAAGATCCGGGCCGGGAGAGTACCGGTGAACCAACAACAACAAAGATCCGGGCCGGGAGAGTACCGGTGAACCAACAACAACAAAGATCCGGGCCGGGAGAGTACCGGTGAACCAACAACAACAAAGATCCGGGCCGGGAGAGTACCGGTGAACCAACAACAACAAAGATCCGGGCCGGGAGAGTACCGGTGAACCAACAACAACAAAGATCCGGGCCGGGAGAGTACCGGTGAACCAAGAACAACAACAGATCCGGGCCGGGAGAGTACCGGTGAACCAACAACAACAAAGATCCGGGCCGGGAGAGTACCGGTGAACCAACAACAACAAAGATCCGGGCCGGGAGAGTACCGGTGAACCAACAACAACAAAGATCCGGGCCGGGAGAGTACCGGTGAACCAACAACAACAAAGATCCGGGCCGGGAGAGTACCGGTGAACCAACAACAACAAAGATCCGGGCCGGGAGAGTACCGGTGAACCAACAACAACAAAGATCCGGGCCGGGAGAGTACCGGTGAACCAACAACAACAAAGATCCGGGCCGGGAGAGTACCGGTGAACCAACAACAACAAAGATCCGGGCCGGGAGAGTACCGGTGAACCAACAACAACAAAGATCCGGGCCGGGAGAGTACCGGTGAACCAACAACAACAAAGATCCGGGCCGGGAGAGTACCGGTGAACCAACAACAACAAAGATCCGGGCCGGGAGAGTACCGGTGAACCAACAACAACAAAGATCCGGGCCGGGAGAGTACCGGTGAACCAACAACAACAAAGATCCGGGCCGGGAGAGTACCGGTGAACCAACAACAACAAAGATCCGGGCCGGGAGAGTACCGGTGAACCAACAACAACAAAGATCCGGGCCGGGAGAGTACCGGTGAACCAACAACAACAAAGATCCGGGCCGGGAGAGTACCGGTGAACCAACAACAACAAAGATCCGGGCCGGGAGAGTACCGGTGAACCAACAACAACAAAGATCCGGGCCGGGAGAGTACCGGTGAACCAAGAACAACAACAGATCCGGGCCGGGAGAGTACCGGTGAACCAACAACAACAAAGATCCGGGCCGGGAGAGTACCGGTGAACCAAGAACAACAAAGATCCGGGCCGGGAGAGTACCGGTGAACCAACAACAACAAAGATCCGGGCCGGGAGAGTACCGGTGAACCAACAACAACAAAGATCCGGGCCGGGAGAGTACCGGTGAACCAACAACAACAAAGATCCGGGCCGGGAGAGTACCGGTGAACCAACAACAACAAAGTTCCGGGCCGGGAGAGTACCGGTGAACCAACAACAACAAAGATCCGGGCCGGGAGAGTACCGGTGAACCAACAACAACAAAGATCCGGGCCGGGAGAGTACCGGTGAACCAACAACAACAAAGATCCGGGCCGGGAGAGTACCGGTGAACCAAGAACAACAACAGATCCGGGCCGGGAGAGTACCGGTGAACCAAGAACAACAAAGATCCGGGCTGGGAGAGTACCGGTGAACCAACAACAACAAAGATCCGGGCCGGGAGAGTACCGGTGAACCAACAACAACAAAGATCCGGGCCGGGAGAGTACCGGTGAACCAACAACAACAAAGATCCGGGCCGGGAGAGTACCGGTGAACCAACAACAACAAAGATCCGGGCCGGGAGAGTACCGGTGAACCAACAACTACAAAGATCCGGGCCGGGAGAGTACCGGTGAACCAACAACAACAAAGATCCGGGCCGGGAGAGTACCGGTGAACCAAGAACAACAACAGATCCGGGCCCGGAGAGTACCGGTGAACCAAGAACAACAAAGATCCGGGCCGGGAGAGTACCGGTGAACCAACAACAACAACAGATCCGAGCCGGGAGAGTACCGGTGAACCAACAACAACAAAGATCCGGGCCGGGAGAGTACCGGTGAACCAACAACAACAAAGATCCGGGCCGGGAGAGTACCGGTGAACCAACAACAACAAAGATCCGGGCCGGGAGAGTACCGGTGAACCAACAATAACAAAGATCCGGGCTGGGAGAGTACCAGTGAACCAACAACAACAAAGCTCCGGGCCGGGAGAATACCGGTGAACCAACAACAACAAAGATCCGGGCCGGGAGAGTACCGGTGAACCAAGAACAACAAAGATACGGGTAGGGAGAGCACCGGTGAACCAACAACAACAATGATCCGGGCCGGGAGAGTGCCAGTGAACCAACAACAACAAAGATCCGGGCCGGGAGAGTACCGGTGAACCAACAACAACAAAGATCCGGGCCGGGAGAGTACCGGTGAACCAACAACAACAAAGCTCCGGGCCGAGAGAGTACCGGTGAACTAAGAACAACAACAGATCCGGGCCGGGAGAGTACCGGTGAACCAACAACAACAAAGATCCGGGGTGGGAGAGTACCGGTGAACCAACAACAACAAAGATCCGGGCCGGGAGAGTACCGGTGAACCAACAATAACAAAGATCCGGGCCGGGAGAGTACCGGTGAACCAACAACAACAAAGATCCGGGCCGGGAGAGTACCGGTGAACCAACAACAACAAAGATCCGGGCCGGGAGAGTACCGGTGAACCAACAACAACAAAGATCTGGGCTGGGAGAGTACCGGTGAACCAACAACAACAAAGATCCGGGCCGGGAGAGTACCGGTGAACCAACAACAACAAAGATCCGGGACGGGAGAGTACCGGTGAACCAAGAACAACAACAGATCCGGGCCGGGAGAGTACCGGTGAACCAACAACAACAAAGATCCGGGCTGGGAGAGTACCGGTGAACCAACAACAACAAAGATCCGGGCCGGGAGAGTACCGGTGAACCAACAACAACAAAGATCCGGGCTGGGAGAGTACCGGTGAACCAACAACTACAAAGATCCGGGCCGGGAGAGTACCAGTGAACCAACAACAACAAAGATCTGGGCTGGGAGAGTACCGGTGAACCAACAACAACAAAGATCCGGGCCGGGAGAGTACCGGTGAACCAACAACAACAAAGATCCGGGCCGGGAGAGTACCGGTGAACCAACATCAACAAAGATCCGGGCCGGGAGAGTACCGGTGAACCAAGAACAACAACAGATCCTGGCCGGGAGAGTACCGGTGAACCAACAACAACAAAGATCCGGGCCGGGAGAGTACCGGTGAACCAAGAACAACAACAGATCAGGGCCGGGAGAGTACCGGTGAACCAACAACAACAAAAATACGGGCCGGGAGAGTACCGGTGAACCAAGAACAACAAAGATCTGGGCTGGGAGAGTACCGGTGAACCAACAACAACAAAGATCCGGGCCGGGAGAGTACCGGTGAACCAACAACAACAAAGTTCCGGGCCGGGAGAGTACCGGTGAACCAACAACAACAAAGCTCCGGGCCGAGAGAGTACCGGTGAACTAAGAACAACAACAGATCCGGGCCGGGTGAGTACCGGTGAACCAACAACAACAACAGATCCGAGCCGGGAGAGTACCGGTGAACCAACAATAACAAAGATCCGGGCCGGGAGAGTACCGGTGAACCAAGAACAACAACAGATCCGGGCTGGGAGAGTACCGGTGAACCAACAACAACAAAGATCCGGGCCGGGAGAGTACCAGTGAACCAACAACAACAAAGATCCGGGCCGGGAGAGTACCGGTGAACCAACAACAACAAAGATCCGGGCCGGGAGAGTACCGGTGAACCAACAACAACAAAGATCCGGGCCGGGAGAGTACCGGTGAACCAACAACAACAAAGTTCCGGGCCGGGAGAGTACCGGTGAACCAACAACAACAAAGATCCGGGCCGGGAGAGTACCGGTGAACCAACAACAACAAAGATCCGGGCCGGGAGAGTACCGGTGAACCAACAACAACAAAGATCCGGGCCGGGAGAGTACCGGTGAACCAAGAACAACAACAGATCCGGGCCGGGACAGTACCGGTGAACCAAGAACAACAACAGATCCGGGCCGGGAGAGTACCGGTGAACCAACAACAACAAAGATCCGGGCTGGGAGAGTACCGGTGAACCAACAACAACAAAGATCCGGGCTGGGAGAGTACCGGTGAACCAACAACAACAAAGATCCGGGCTGGGAGAGTACCGGTGAACCAACAACAACAAAGATCCGGGCCGGGAGAGTACCGGTGAACCAACAACAACAAAGATCCGGGCCGGGAGAGTACCGGTGAACCAACAACAACAAAGATCCGGGCTGGGAGAGTACCGGTGAACCAAGAACAACAAAGCTCCGGGCTTGGAGAGTACCGGTGAACCAACAACAACAAAGATCCGGGCTGGGAGAGTACCGGTGAACCAACAACAACAAAGATCCGGGCTGGGAGAATACCGGTGAACCAACAACAAAGATCCGGGCTGGGAGAGTACCGGTGAACCAACAACAACAAAGATCCGGGCCGGGAGAGTACCGGTGAACCAACAACAACAAAGATCCGGGCTGGGAGAGTACCCGTGAACCAAGAACAACAAAGCTCCGGGCTGGGAGAGTACCGGTGAACCAACAACAACAAAGATCCGGTCCGGGAGAGTACCGGTGAACCAACAACAACAAAGATCCGGGCCGGGAGAGTACCGGTGAACCAATAACAACAAAGATCCGGGCCGGGAGAGTACCGGTGAACCAACAACAACAAAGATCCGGGCCGGGAGAGTACCGGTGAACCAAGAACAACAAAGATCCGGGTTGGGAGAGTACCGGTTAACCAAGAACAACAAAGATCCGGGCCGGGAGAGTACCGGTGAACCAACAACAACAACAAAGATCCGGGCCGGGAGAGTACCGGTGAACCAACAACAACAAAGATCCGGGCTGGGAGAGTACCGGTGAACCAAGAACAACAAAGATCCGGGCCGGGAGAGTACCGGTGAACCAAGAACAACAAAGATCCGGGCCGGGAGAGTACCGGTGAACCAAGAACAACAAAGATCCGGGCCGGGAGAGTACCGGTGAACCAACAACAACAAAGATCCGGGCTGGGAGAGTACCGGTGAACCAACAACAACAAAGATCCGGGCCGGGAGAGTACCGGTGAACCAACAACAACAAAGATCCGGGCCGGGAGAGTACCGGTGAACCAACAACAACAAAGATCCGGGCTGGGAGAGTACCGGTGAACCAACAACAACAAAGATCCGGGCTGGGAGAGTACCGGTGAACCAACAACAACAAAGATCCGGGCTGGGAGAGTACCGGTGAACCAACAACAACAAAGATCCGGGCCGGGAGAGTACCGGTGAACCAACAACAACAAAGATCCGGGCCGGGAGAGTACCGGTGAACCAACAACAACAAAGATCCGGGCTGGGAGAGTACCGGTGAACCAAGAACAACAAACATCCGGGCTTGGAGAGTACCGGTGAACCAACAACAAAGATCCGGGCTGGGAGAGTACCGGTGAACCAACAACAACAAAGATCCGGGCTGGGAGAATACCGGTGAACCAACAACAACAAAGATCCGGGCTGGGAGAGTACCGGTGAACCAACAACAACAAAGATCCGGGCCGGGAGAGTACCGGTGAACCAACAACAACAAAGATCCGGGCTGGGAGAGTACCCGTGAACCAAGAACAACAAAGATCCGGGCTGGGAGAGTACCGGTGAACCAACAACAACAAAGATCCGGGCTGGGAGAGTACCGGTGAACCAACAACAACAAAGATCCGGGCCGGGAGAGTACCGGTGAACCAACAACAACAAAGATCCGGGCCGGGAGAGTACCGGTGAACCAACAACAAAGATCCGGGCTGGGAGAGTACCGGTGAACAAAGAACAACAAAGATCCGGGCTGGGAGAGTACCGGTGAACCAACAACAACAAAGATCCGGGCTGGGAGAGTACCGGTGAACCAACAACAACAAAGATCCGGTCCGGGAGAGTACCGGTGAACCAACAACAACAAAGATCCGGGCCGGGAGAGTACCGGTGAACCAATAACAACAAAGATCCGGGCCGGGAGAGTACCGGTGAACCAACAACAACAAAGGTCCGGGCCGGGAGAGTACCGGTGAACCAACAACAACAAAGATCCGGGCTGGGAGAGTACCGGTTAACCAAGAACAACAAAGATCCGGGCCGGGAGAGTACCGGTGAACCAACAACAACAACAAAGATCCGGGCTGGGAGAGTACCGGTGAACCAAGAACAACAAAGATCCTGGCATGGAGAGTACCGGTGAACCAAGAACAACAAAGATCCGGGCCGGGAGAGTGCCGGTGAACCAACAACAACAAAGATCCGGTCTGGGAGAGTACCGGTGAACAAAAAACAACAAAGGTCCGGGCCGGGAGAGTACCAGTGAACCAATAACAACAAAGCTCCGGGCCGGGAGAGTACCGGTGAACCAACAACAACAAAGATCCGGGCCGGGAGAGTACCGGTGAACCAAGAACAACAAAGATCCGGGCTGGGAGAGTACCGGTTAACCAAGAACAACAAAGATCCGGGCCGGGAGAGTACCGGTGAACCAACAACAACAAAGATCCGGGCCGGGAGAGTACCGGTGAACCAACAACAACAAAGATCCGGGCTGGGAGAGTACCGGTGAACCAAGAACAACAAACATCCGGGCTTGGAGAGTACCGGTGAACCAACAACAAAGATCCGGGCTGGGAAAGTACCGGTGAACCAACAACAACAAAGATCCGGGCTGGGAGAATACCGGTGAACCAACAACAACAAAGATCCGGGCTGGGAGAGTACCGGTGAACCAACAACAACAAAGATCCGGGCCGGGAGAGTACCGGTGAACCAACAACAACAAAGATCCGGGCTGGGAGAGTACCCGTGAACCAAGAACAACAAAGATCCGGGCTGGGAGAGTACCGGTGAACCAACAACAACAAAGATCCGGGCTGGGAGAGTACCGGTGAACCAACAACAACAAAGATCCGGGCCGGGAGAGTACCGGTGAACCAACAACAACAAAGATCCGGGCCGGGAGAGTACCGGTGAACCAACAACAAAGATCCGGGCTGGGAGAGTACCGGTGAACCAAGAACAACAAAGATCCGGGCTGGGAGAGTACCGGTGAACCAACAACAACAAAGATCCGGGCTGGGAGAGTACCGGTGAACCAACAACAACAAAGATCCGGTCCGGGAGAGTACCGGTGAACCAACAACAACAAAGATCCGGGCCGGGAGAGTACCGGTGAACCAATAACAACAAAGATCCGGGCCGGGAGAGTACCGGTGAACCAACAACAACAAAGATCCGGGCCGGGAGAGTACCGGTGAACCAACAACAACAAAGATCCGGGCTGGGAGAGTACCGGTTAACCAAGAACAACAAAGATCCGGGCCGGGAGAGTACCGGTGAACCAACAACAACAACAAAGTTCCGGGCCGGGAGAGTACCGGTGAACCAACAACAACAAAGATCCTGGCTGGGAGAGTACCGGTGAACCAAGAACAACAAAGATCCGGGCTGGGAGAGTACCGGTGAACCAACAACAACAAAGATCCGGTCCGGGAGAGTACCGGTGAACCAACAACAACAAAGATCCGGGCCGGGAGAGTACCGGTGAACCAATAACAACAAAGCTCCGGGCCGGGAGAGTACCGGTGAACCAACAACAACAAAGATCCGGGCCGGGAGAGTACCGGTGAACCAAGAACAACAAAGATCCGGGCTGGGAGAGTACCGGTTAACCAAGAACAACAAAGATCCGGGCCGGGAGAGTACCGGTGAACCAACAACAACAAAGATCCGGGCCGGGAGAGTACCGGTGAACCAACAACAACAAAGATCCGGGCTGGGAGAGTACCGGTGAACCAAGAACAACAAAGATCCGGGCTGGGAGAGTACCGTTGAACCAACAACAACAAAGATCCGGTCCGGGAGAGTACCGGTGAACCAACAACAACAAAGATCCGGGCCGGGAGAGTACCGGTGAACCAATAACAACAAAGATCCGGGCCGGGAGAGTACCGGTGAACCAACAACAACAAAGATCCGGGCCGGGAGAGTACCGGTGAACCAAGAACAACAAAGATCCGGGCTGGGAGAGTACCGGTTAACCAAGAACAACAAAGATCCGGGCCGGGAGAGTACGGTGAACCAACAACAACAACAAAAATCCGGGCCGGGAGAGTAACGGTGAACAAAGAACAACAAAGATCCGGGCTGGCAGAGTACCGGTGAACCAAGAACAACAAAGGTCCGGGCTGTGAGAGTACCGGTGAACCAAGAACAACAAAGATCCGGGCTGTGAGAGTACCGGTGAACCAACAACAACAAAGATCCGGGCTGGGAGAGTACCGGTGAACCAAGAACAACAAAGATCCGGGCTTGGAGAGTACCGGTGAACCAAGAACAACAAAGATCCGGGCCGGGAGAGTAGCGGTGAACCAACAACAACAAAGATCCGGGCCGGGAGAGTACCGGTGAACCAACAACAACAAAGATCCGGGCCGGGAGAGTACCGGTGAACCAACAACAACAAAGATCCGGGCCGGGAGAGTACCGGTGAACCAACAACAACAAAGATCCGGGCTGGGAGAGTACCGGTGAACCAAGAACAACAAAGATCCGGGCTGGGAGAGTACCGGTGAACCAACAACAACAAAGATCCGGGCCGGGAGAGTACCGGTGAACCAACAACAACAAAGATCCGGGCCGGGAGAGTACCGGTGAACCAACAACAACAAAGATCCGGGCTGGGAGAGTACCGGTGAACCAAGAACAACAAAGATCCGGGCCGGGAGAGTACCGGTGAACCAACAACAACAAAGATCCGGGCCGGGAGAGTACCGGTGAACCAACAACAACAAAGATCCGGGCCGGGAGAGTACCGGTGAACCAACAACAACAAAGATCCGGGCTGGGAGAGTACCGGTGAACCAACAACAACAAAGATCCGGGCCGGGAGAGTACCGGTGAACCAACAACAACAAAGATCCGGGCCGGGAGAGTACCGGTGAACCAACAACAACAAAGATCCGGGCTGGGAGAGTACCGGTGAACCAAGAACAACAAAGATCCGGGCTGGGAGAGTACCGGTGAACCAACAACAACAAAGATCCGGGCTGGGAGAGTACCGGTGAACCAACAACAACAAAGATCCGGGCCGGGAGAGTACCGGTGAACCAACAACAACAAAGATCCGGGCCGGGAGAGTACCGGTGAACCAACAACAACAAAGATCCGGGCCGGGAGAGTACCGGTGAACCAAGAACAACAACAGATCCGGGCCGGGAGAGTACCGGTGAACCAACAATAACAAAGATCCGGGCTGGGAGAGTACCAGTGAACCAACAACAACAAAGATACGGGCCGGGAGAATACCGGTGAACCAACAACAACAAAGATCCGGGCTGGGAGAGTACCGGTGAACCAACAACAACAAAGATCCGGGCCGGGAGAGTACCGGTGAACCAACAACAACAAAGATCCGGGCTGGGAGAGTACCCGTGAACCAAAAACAACAAAGATCCGGGCTGGGAGAGTACCGGTGAACCAACAACAACAAAGATCCGGTCTGGGAGAGTACCGGTGAACCAACAACAACAAAGATCCGGGCCGGGAGAGTACCGGTGAACCAACAACAACAAAGATCCGGGCTGGGAGAGTACCGGTGAACCAACAACAACAAAGATCCGGGCTGGGAGAATACCGGTGAACCAAGAATAACAAAGATCCGGGCTTGGAGAGTACCGGTGAACCAACAACAACAAAGATCCGGGCTGGGATAATACCGGTGAACCAACAACAACAAAGATCAGGGCTGGGAGAGTACCAGTGAACCAACAACAACAAAGATCCGGGCTGGGAGAGTACCGGTGAACCAACAACAACAAAGATCCGGGCTGGGAGAGTACCGGTGAACCAACAACAACAAAGATCCGGGCTGGGAGAGTACCGGTGAACCAAGAACAACAAAGATCCTGGCCGGGAGAGTACCGGTGGACCAAGAACAACAAAGATCCGGGCTGGGAGAGTACCGGTGAACCAACAACAACAAAGATCCGGGCTTGGAGAGTACCGGTGAACCAAGAACAACAAAGATCCGGGCCGGGAGAGTACCGGTGAACCAACAACAACAAAGATCCGGGCTGGGAGAGTACCGGTGAACCAAGAACAACAAAGATCCGGGCTGGGAGAGTACCGGTGAACCAACAACAACAAAGATCCGGGCTGGGAGAGTACCGGTGAACCAACAACAACAAAGATCCGGGCCGGGAGAGTACCGGTGAACCAACAACAACAAAGATCCGGGCCGGGAGAGTACCGGTGAACCAACAACAACAAAGATCCGGGCTGGGAGAGTACCGGTGAACCAAGAACAACAAAGATCCGGGCTTGGAGAGTACCGGTGAACCAACAACAACAAAGATCCGGGCTGGGAGAGTACCGGTGAACCAACAACAACAAAGATCCGGGCTGGGAGAATACCGATGAACCAACAACAACAAAGATCCGGGCTGGGAGAGTACCGGTGAACCAACAACAACAAAGATCCGGGCCGGGAGAGTACCGGTGAACCAACAACAACAAAGATCCGGGCTGGGAGAGTACCCGTGAACCAAAAACAACAAAGATCCGGGCTGGGAGAGTACCGGTGGACCAACAACAACAAAGATCCGGGCTGGGAGAGTACCGGTGAACCAACAACAACAAAGATCCGGGCCGGGAGAGTACCGGTGAACCAACAACAACAAAGATCCGGGCCGGGAGAGTACCGGTGAACCAACAACAACAAAGATCCGGGCTGGGAGAGTACCGGTTAACCAAGAATAACAAAGATCCGGGCCGGGAGAGTACCAGTGAACCAACAACAACAACAAAGATCCGGGCCGGGAGAGTACCGGTGAACCAACAACAACAAAGATCCGGGCTGGGAGAGTACCGGTGAACCAAGAACAACAAAGATCCGGGCTGGGAGAGTACCGGTGAACCAACAACAACAAAGATCTGGGCCGGGAGAGTACCGGTGAAACAACAACAACAAAGATCCGGGCTGGGAGAGTACCGGTTAACCAAGAACAACAAAGATCCGGGCCGGGAGAGTACCGGTGAACCAAGAACAACAAAGATCCGGGCCGGGAGAGTACCGGTGAACCAACAACAACAAAGATCCGGGCTGGGAGAGTACCGGTGAACCAACAACAACAAAGATCCGGGCCGGGAGAGTACCGGTGAACCAACAACAACAAAGATCCGGGCCGGGAGAGTACCGGTGAACCAACAACAACAAAGATCCGGGCTGTGAGAGTACCGGTGAACCAACAACAACAAAGATCCGGGCTGGGAGAGTACCGGTGAACCAACAACAACAAAGATCCGGGCTGGGAGAGTACCGGTGAACCAACAACAACAAAGATCCGGGCCGGGAGAGTACCGGTGAACCAACAACAACAAAGATCCGGGCCGGGAGAGTACCGGTGAACCAACAACAACAAAGATCCGGGCTGGGAGAGTACCGGTGAACCAAGAACAACAAACATCCGGGCTTGGAGAGTACCGGTGAACCAACAACAAAGATCCGGGCTGGGAGAGTACCGGTGAACCAACAACAACAAAGATCCGGGCTGGGAGAATACCGGTGAACCAACAACAACAAAGATCCGGGCTGGGAGAGTACCGGTGAACCAACAACAACAAAGATCCGGGCCGGGAGAGTACCGGTGAACCAACAACAACAAAGATCCGGGCCGGGAGAGTACCGGTGAACCAACAACAACAAAGATCCGGGCTGGGAGAGTACCGGTGAACCAAGAACAACAAAGGTCCGGGCTGGGAGAGTACCGGTGAACCAACAACAACAAAGATCTGGGCCGAAAGAGTACCGGTGAAACAACAACAACAAAGATCCGGGCTGGGAGAGTACCGGTTAACCAAGAACAACAAAGATCCGGGCCGGGAGAGTACCGGTGAACCAAGAACAACAAAGATCCGGGCCTGGAGAGTACCGGTGAACCAACAACAACAAAGATCCGGGCTGGGAGAGTACCGGTGAACCAACAACAACAAAGATCCGGGCCGGGAGAGTACCGGTGAACCAACAACAACAAAGATCCGGGCCGGGAGAGTACCGGTGAACCAACAACAACAAAGATCCGGGCTGGGAGAGTACCGGTGAACCAAGAACAACAAAGATCCGGGCTGGGAGAGTACCGGTGAACCAACAACAACAAAGATCCGGGCTGGGAGAGTACCGGTGAACCAACAACAACAAAGATCCGGGCCGGGAGAGTACCGGTGAACCAACAACAACAAAGATCCGGGCTGGGAGAGTACCGGTGAACCAAGAACAACAAAGATCCGGGCTTGGAGAGTACCGGTGAACCAACAACAACAAAGATCCGGGCTGGGAGAGTACCGGTGAACCAACAACAACAAAGATCCGGGCTGGGAGAATACCGGTGAACCAACAACAACAAAGATCCGGGCTGGGAGAGTACCGGTGAACCAACAACAACAAAGATCCGGGCCGGGAGAGTACCGGTGAACCAACAACAACAAAGATCCGGGCTGGGAGAGTACCGGTTAACCAAGAACAACAAAGATCCGGGCCGGGAGAGTACCGGTGAACCAAGAACAACAAAGATCCGGGCCGGGAGAGTACCGGTGAACCAACAACAACAAAGATCCGGGCTGGGAGAGTACCGGTGAACCAACAACAACAAAGATCCGGGCCGGGAGAGTACCGGTGAACCAACAACAACAAAGATCCGGGCCGGGAGAGTACCGGTGAACCAACAACAACAAAGATCCGGGCTGGGAGAGTACCGGTGAACCAAGAACAACAAAGATCCGGGCTGGGAGAGTACCGGTGAACCAACAACAACAAAGATCCGGGCTGGGAGAGTACCGGTGAACCAACAACAACAAAGATCCGGGCCGGGAGAGTACCGGTGAACCAACAACAACAAAGATCCGGGCCGGGAGAGTACCGGTGAACCAACAACAACAAAGATCCGGGCTGGGAGAGTACCGGTGAACCAAGAACAACAAAGATCCGGGCTTGGAGAGTACCGGTGAACCAACAACAACAAAGATCCGGGCTGGGAGAGTACCGGTGAACCAACAACAACAAAGATCCGGGCTGGGAGAATACCGGTGAACCAACAACAACAAAGATCCGGGCTGGGAGAGTACCGGTGAACCAACAACAACAAAGATCCGGGCCGGGAGAGTACCGGTGAACCAACAACAACAAAGATCCGGGCTGGGAGAGTACCCGTGAACCAAAAACAACAAAGATCCGGGCTGGGAGAGTACCGGTGGACCAACAACAACAAAGATCCGGGCTGGGAGAGTACCGGTGAACCAACAACAACAAAGATCCTGGCCGGGAGAGTACCGGTGAACCAACAACAACAAAGATCCGGGCCGGGAGAGTACCGGTGAACCAACAACAACAAAGATCCGGGCTGGGAGAGTACCGGTTAACCAAGAACAACAAAGATCCGGGCCGGGAGAGTACCAGTGAACCAACAACAACAACAAAGATCCGGGCCGGGAGAGTACCGGTGAACCAACAACAACAAAGATCCGGGCTGGGAGAGTACCGGTGAACCAA
>NC_091306.1:33254264-33331764 GCF_038502225.1 Cherax quadricarinatus | reverse complement strand
CTGTCCAGCTCTCTCTTGAAGGCAGCCAGGGGTTTATTGGCAATTCCCCTAATGCTTGATGGGAGGCTGTTGAATTGTCTTGGGCCCCGGACACTTATGGTGTTTTCCCTTAGTGTACCAATGGCGCCCATACTTTTTATTGGGGGCATTTTGCATCGCCTGGCCAGTCTTTTACTTTCGTAGGGAGTGATTTCTGTGTGCAGATTTGGGACCATTCCTTCCAAGATTTTACAAGTGTAGATTATGATATATCTCTCCCTCCTGCGTTCCAACGAGGACAAGTCAAGTGCTTCCAAGCGTTCCCAGTAGTTAAGGTGCTTGACAGAACTTAAACGTGCAGTAAAGGATCTCTGTACACTCTCTAGATCTGCGATTTCACCTGTTTTGAATGGAGAGGTTAATGTACAGCAGTATTCCAACCTAGAGAGAACAAGTGATTTGAAAAGGATCATCATTGGCTTGGCATCTCTCGTTTTGAACGTTCTCATTATCCATCCTATCATTTTCTTTGCACGTGCGATCGTGGTACTGTTGCGATCCTTGAAAGTGAGATCCTCAGACATTACTACTCCCAGGTCCCTTACATTATTTTTCCGCTCTATTGTATGGCCAGAGTCTGTAGTATACTCTGTTCTAGTTATTATCTCCTCCAGTTTTCCATAACGGAGTAGTTGGAATTTGTCCTCATTGAACATCATATTGTTTACCGTTGCCCACTGGAAAACTTTGTTTATATCTTCTTGGAGGTTAACCGCGTCCTCAGCAGATGACAGCCTCATGCAGATCCTAGTATCATCCGCAAAGGATGATACGGTGCTGTGATGTGACTACCACAGAGTGACAGACTACGACAGAGTGACAGACTACCACAGAGTGACAGACTACGACAGAGTGACAGACTACCACAGAGTGACAGACTACGACAGAGTGACAGACTACCACAGAGTGACAGACTACCACAGAGTGACAGACTACCACAGAGTGACAGACTACCACAGAGTGACAGACTACCACAGAGTGACAGACTACCACAGAGTGACAGACTACCACAGAGTGACAGACTACCATAGAGGGACAGACTACCACAGAGTGACAGATTACCAAAGAGTGACAGGCTAGCACAGAGTGACAGACTACCATAGAGGGACAGACTACCACAGAGTGACAGACTACCATAGAGGGACAGACTACCACAGAGTGACATAACAGCTGATTTAGGTAAATTAGAGCAGATAAAGAGCAGCCAGTGAAATGAATATAGAGTGAATGTGAACGTAACTTTTAGATGCTTCCTGAGAAGATGAAGAGATTTTTCTTGAGCATAAATAAAGAGATGTCGAGATAAATGAAGATGTTAAAGATACTAAGAGAGAGAGAGAGAGAGAGAGAGAGAGAGAGAGAGAGAGACTTTGTTAATCATATTATTATTTCTGGTTTCTTTTTACCATTCATAAGGTAAAGAGCAGCCAGTGCATGTGACTATCTTGCTTCCACATTCTTAGATCTCTCACTAGTGTTTTCTTTTAAATATTGTATTAAATATTTTTGATAGTTGCTGTATCCAAAATAACTCCAGTCCTTTAGGAAAGTGACCTTTAAAACCCTTCATAAATTTTGAAACTATCGTAGCTACTGAAAATTTTACAAAAAATATGACAATTATTTTTGAATGTTTTTTTTAATCATATTTTCGTTTAAGAAGAAAAGCTGGAATGTCACATTTTTCCTCTAATAAAGTTCTAAACAACCGGACATACGAAGAGAATTGTAAAATATTTTTTAAACAAATTAAACAGTATGTGCAGGCAATGTGTATGATAGAATTTACTTTAGAAAAGAATGGAGATGCTTTTCTAGTGCTTACAATAAAAATTATAATTTAATATGACTTATGTTGCTAGAGTTGCGAATCTTGAGATCGACCGTCGGAGTCTTAATTCTTCTCAGATCCAATTTACAAATTCATCACTCGTCCTTCCATAGCTTTTTCTTACATTTCTCCGTTTTTTTTCCTCCATTCCTTTGATTTTTTCCCCTAAATATCTTATAATATGTCAGAGAGGAAAGCTAACTCGTGTACACTTTGTCTTTGTCTGTATTTAACGTTTTACTTTCACCACTGTTTTTCTACTAGCTATTAATGATCTGGCCTCTGTTCTACCATCTAATATTTGGTCATCACTTTATGTTGATAAGTTTGCTATAACTTGTGCAGGCGCTAACTGCCACCTAGTAGCAGCCTCTCACCAGAATGATATCGACAGTGTCTTCCAATGAGGCACCAGATTATTTTTACTAGACGTTCTATTGTCTCTAATACTCCGCTATACCTGTATGAGTCCCGTATCCCTGAACGCGATTCGGTCCAATTTCTCGGTCTTCTGTTTGAGTCCTGGAAACCTCACATTATTTCACATAGAGCAACTTGTCACAGCTGGCTGAACCTCTTTACAACCCTCGCTCATCTTTCGTGGGAAGCTGATGGTCAAACTCTCCTTCGACTTCATCCATCCCTGTTGTCATCGAGACTACACTATGGCGACCAAATATATTCTGTGGCCACTCCAGCAACACTTTTTAAACTTTCTTTTCGTTCCTCCCGTGTTGAGAGCCTCTATGCCAGGGGTGGGCCACCTTTTTAAGTGTGTGTGCCAAATTCGGCCAAATATTTGATACAAAATCTTCTCACGTGCTAAGTAAAGTTTATGGGAACATATAACAAAATTTTCAAATAAAAAATCACACAGTATTAGTAAAATCAGAGAATATTGTAAGAATGATTTTGTAAACCATGATGTAGAATGAATGGAAAATATTGTGACGGATTTTTTAGTTAAAAGTCGCTCTTCCCTGTTGACAGTGTGGATAATTTTTAACAGCCTTTAAATGTATTTCTAGCTGTCATATACATCCACACAATTTATAAACGCTATTTTTAACATCAGTAAAAGAGTAAACAATAATTTGAATTATTTATTAGATCAATTAGGATTTTATATTTTTCCAATACATTACAATTCTCAATGGCATAATTATTTTACTTGACTAAAACAAAACAAAAGGATATAAAATTAAAAATGCCCTTTTATTGATTTTTAATCCCTTAAGAATGTTACATAAAAATCGAAGAGAAACTACAATATAATTATTTTACCAACAAAACTACATATTATGGAAAACAACCACGGGGGGGGGGGGAGGTTTGCATCTTGTATTGCTTGGTTTGCAATATTTGCAACATATTATATTAAACAGAAGTAAATATTTACCATTTTAGCAGAAAACATCAAATCAAAACTTGAGAGAAAAACTGGAACTTTTATTCATTTATCATCAGTGAGACTCGAGATATATATTTCATCAGTAAGGTCACTCTTATTACCAGACTTAACAAAGTTCATCACTAAGACTCGAGATATATATTTCATCAGTAAGGTCACTCTTATTACCAGACTTAACAAAGTTCATCACTAAGACTCGAGATATATATTTCATCAGTAAGGTCACTCTTATTACCAGACTTAACAAAGTTCATCACTGTAGTATATGCAGTAAGGTCACTCTTATTTTCAGACAGACAAAATTTTGTGGAATAGTATTGCAAGTGCTTAATACCTGATTTTCCGCATTTCTCTCTGTTACTCCCGACTCTAATCGCTCCTTTTCAATATTTCCAAAGTTAACTCAAAAGTCAACAAATTTCTGTCTCCAAATTGAGCTACTTTGAAATTCATCCAACTGCATTTCAAAATCATCCATATCTATCCATGGAAACATCTGCAAGTTTAGTTCACCAAGTTTTATACTGTCCGAAAACTTAATGAATTTTGCAGTGTCTTCAAGTTCTGTGAACTTATCAAATGATATTTAAAATAGTGTTTGAAGCCATGGCTGTCTGTTTTGTCATCCTTTGGGAGATCATTGATGTATCTCTTTAGGTTTGGAAAGTATCTAAACCTCTCACTATCTATATCCCTCTTAATTAAAACCCCCGCAGCTTCATTTCAAATGCATTTATGTAATCAAACATAAGATCAATTATCTTATCAGAGTCCTGTAATTTAATTTTCAAATAATTTAAATGTCCTCAAAAATCTGAAAAAAAACTCCATTTTACAAACCTACAAGATATCAGACATTTCTTAATAAGACACTTGTTGGTTACTCAAAAAGATATTTACCTCATCCAGATCTTCAATAAATTGTTTCAAAACAAAAACTGGACTAAGTCAACGAACATTGTTGTACACCAGATCCTCATCCTTCATTAAATTCTGACATTGTCTTTTATTCAAAGCTCGTGGAGAAATGTAATTAACAATCTTGGTGACTGTTTATATCATTTTTTGAAGTTCTTTTAGACCAGCTTTTGTACATAAAACCTCCTCGTGTATGATGCAGTGAAAGCCTATCAATGGATGATCAACATTTGTAAATAGATTTACCTTACCAATCATGCTGGGTGCACCATCTGTTGTAACCTTACTTATCATGCTGGGTGCACCATCTGTTGTAACCTTACCTATCATGCTGGGTGCACCATCTGTTGTAACCTTACTTATCATGCTGGGTGCACCATCTGTTGTAACCTTACTTATCATGCTGGGTGCACCATCTGTTGTAACCTTACTTATCATGCTGGGTGCACCATCTGTTGTAACCTTACTTATCATGCTGGGTGCACCATCTGTTGTAACCTTACTTATCATGCTGGGTGCACCATCTGTTGTAACCTTACCTATCATGCTGGGTGCACCATCTGTTGTAACCTTACTTATCGTGCTGGGTGCACCATCTGTTGTAACCTTACTTATCATGCTGGGTGCACCATCTGTTGTAACCTTACTTATCGTGCTGGGTGCACCATCTGTTGTAACCTTACTTATCATGCTGGGTGCACCATCTGATGTAACCTTACCTATCATGCTGGGTGCACCATCTGTTGTAACCTTACTTATCGTGCTGGGTGCACCATCTGTTGTAACCTTACTTATCATGCTGGGTGCACCATCTGTTGTAACCTTACTTATCATGCTGGGTGCACCATCTGTTGTAACCTTACTTATCATGCTGGGTGCACCATCTATTGTAACCTTACTTATCGTGCTGGGTGCACCATCTGTTGTAACCTTACTTATCATGCTGGGTGCACCATCTGTTGTAACCTTAACTATCATGCTGGGTGCACCATCTGTTGTAACCTTACTTATCATGCTGGGTGCACCATCTGTTGTAACCTTACTTATCATGCTGGGTGCACCATCTGTTGTAACCTTACTTATCATGCTGGGTGCACCATCCGTTGTAACCTTACCTATCATGCTGGGTGCACCATCTGTTGTAACCTTACTTATCATGCTGGGTGCACCATCTGTTGTAACCTTACTTATCATGCTGGGTGCACCATCTGTTGTAACCTTACTCATCATGCTGGGTGCACCATCTGTTGTAACCTTACTTATCATGCTGGGTGCACCATATGTTGTAACCTTACTTATCGTGCTGGGTGCACCATCTGTTGTAACCTTTCTTATCATGCTGGGTGCACCATCTGTTGTAACCTTAACTATTATGCTGGGTGCACCATCTGTTGTAACCTTACTTATCATGCTGGGTGCACCATCTGTTGTAACCTTACTTATCATGCTGGGTGCACCATCTGTTGTAACCTTACTTATCATGCTGGGTGCACCATCTGTTGTAACCTTACTTATCATGCTGGGTGCACCATCTGTTGTAACCTTACTTATCATGCTGGGTGCACCACCTGTTGTAACCTTACTTATCGTGCTGGGTGCACCATCTGTTGTAACCTTACTTATCATGCTGGGTGCACCATCTGTTGTAACCTTACTTATCATGCTGGGTGCACCATCTGTTGTAACCTTACTTATCATGCTGGGTGCACCATCTGTTGTAACCTTACTTATCATGCTGGGTGCACCATCTGTTGTAACCTTACCTATCATGCTGGGTGCACCATCTGTTGTAACCTTACTTATCATGCTGGGTGCACCATCTGTTGTAACCTTACCTATCATGCTGGGTGCACCATCTGTTGTAACCTTACTTATCATGCTGGGTGCACCATCTGTTGTAACCTTACATATCATGCTGGGTGCACCATCTGTTGTAACCTTACTTATCATGCTGGGTGCACAATCTGTTGTAACCTTACCTATCATGCTGGGTGCACCATCTGTTGTAACCTTACCTATCATGCTGGGTGCGCCATCTGTTGTAACCTTACTTATCATGCTGGGTGCACCATCTGTTGTAACCTTACCTATCATGCTGGGTGCACCATCTGTTGTAACCTTACTTATCATGCTGGGTGCACCATCTGTTGTAACCTTACCTATCATGCTGGGTGCACCATCTGTTGTAACCTTACTTATCATACTGGGTGCACCATCTGTTGTAACCTTACTTATCATGCTGGGTGCACCATCTGTTGTAACCTTATTTATCATGCTGGGTGCACCATCCGTTGTAACCTTACTTATCATGCTGGGTGCACCATCTGTTGTAACCTTACTTATCATGCTGGGTGCACCATCTGTTGTAACCTTACTTATCATGCTGGGTGCACCATCTATTGTAACCTTACTTATCGTGCTGGGTGCACCATTTGTTGTAACCTTACTTATCATACTGGGTGCACCATCTGTTGTAACCTTAACTATCATGCTGGGTGCACCATCTGTTGTAACCTTACTTATCATGCTGGGTGCACCATCTGTTGTAACCTTACTTATCATGCTGGGTGCACCATCTGTTGTAACCTTACTTATCATGCTGGGTGCACCATCCGTTGTAACCTTACCTATCATGCTGGGTGCACCATCTGTTGTAACCTTACTTATCATGCTGGGTGCACCATCTGTTGTAACCTTACTCATCATGCTGGGTGCACCATCTGTTGTAACCTTACTTATCATGCTGGGTGCACCATATGTTGTAACCTTACTTATCGTGCTGGGTGCACCATCTGTTGTAACCTTTCTTATCATGCTGGGTGCACCATCTGTTGTAACCTTAACTATCATGCTGGGTGCACCATCTGTTGTAACCTTACTTATCATGCTGGGTGCACCATCTGTTGTAACCTTACTTATCATGCTGGGTGCACCATCTGTTGTAACCTTACTTATCATGCTGGGTGCACCATCTGTTGTAACCTTACTTATCATGCTGGGTGCACCATCTGTTGTAACCTTACTTATCATGCTGGGTGCACCACCTGTTGTAACCTTACTTATCGTGCTGGGTGCACTATCTGTTGTAACCTTACTTATCATGCTGGGTGCACCATCTGTTGTAACCTTACTTATCATGCTGGGTGCACCATCTGTTGTAACCTTACTTATCATGCTGGGTGCATCATCTGTTGTAACCTTACTTATCATGCTGGGTGCACCATCTGTTGTAACCTTACCTATCATGCTGGGTGCACCATCTATTGTAACCTTACTTATCATGCTGGGTGCACCATCTGTTGTAACCTTACCTATCATGCTGGGTGCACCATCTGTTGTAACCTTACTTATCATGCTGGGTGCACCATCTGTTGTAACCTTACATATCATGCTGGGTGCACCATCTGTTGTAACCTTACTTATCATGCTGGGTGCACCATCTGTTGTAACCTTACCTATCATGCTGGGTGCACCATCTGTTGTAACCTTACCTATCATGCTGGGTGCGCCATCTGTTGTAACCTTACTTATCATGCTGGGTGCACCATCTGTTGTAACCTTACCTATCATGCTGGGTGCACCATCTGTTGTAACCTTACTTATCATGCTGGGTGCACCATCTGTTGTAACCTTACCTATCATGCTGGGTGCACCATCTGTTGTAACCTTACTTATCATACTGGGTGCACCATCTGTTGTAACCTTACTTATCATGCTGGGTGCACCATCTGTTGTAACCTTACTTATCATGCTGGGTGCACCATCTGTTGTAACCTTATTTATCATGCTGGGTGCACCATCCGTTGTAACCTTACTTATCATGCTGGGTGCACCATCTGTTGTAACCTTACTTATCATGCTGGGTGCACCATCTGTTGTAACCATACTTATCATGCTGGGTGCAACATCCGTTGTAATCTTACTTACGCTGGGTGCACCATCTGTTGTAACCTTACTTATCATGCTGGGTGCACCATCTCTTGTAACCTTACTTATCGTGCTGGGTGCACCGTCTGTTGTAACCTTACTTATCATGCTGGGTGCAACATCTGTTGTAACCTTACTTATCATGCTGGGTGCACCATCTGTTGTAACCTTACTTTTCATGCTGGGTGCACCATCTGTTGAAACCTTACTTATCATGCTGGGTGCACCATCCGTTGTAACCTTACTTATCATTCTGGGTGCACCATCTGTTGTAACCTTACTTATCATGCTGGGTGCACCATCTGTTGTAACCTTACTTATCATGCTGGGTGCACCATCTGTTGTAACCTTACTTATCATGCAGGGTGCACCATCTGTTGTAACCTTACCTATCATGCTGGGTGCACCATCTGTTGTAACCTTACTTATCATGCTGGGTGCACCACCTGTTGTAACCTTACCTATCATGCTGGGTGCACCATCTGTTGTAACCTTACTTATCATGCTGGGTGCACCATCCGTTGTAACCTTTCTTATCATGCTGGGTGCACCATCTGTTGTAACCTTACTTATCATGCTGGGTGCACCATCCGTTGTAACCTTACTTATCATGCTGGGTTCACCATCTGTTGTAACCTTACTTATCGTGCTGGGTGAACCATCTGTTGTAACCTTACTTATCATGCTGGGTGCACCATCTGTTGTAACCTTACTTATCCTGCTGGGTGCACCATCTGTTGTAACCTTTCTTATCATGCTGGGTGCACCATTTGTTGTAACCTTACTTATCATGCTGGGTGCACCATCCGTTGTAACCTTACTTATCATGCTGGGTGCACCATCTGTTGTAACCTTACTTGTCATGCTGGGTGCACCATCTGTTGTAACCTTACTTATCATGCTGGGTGCACCATCTGTTGTAACCTTACTTATCATGCTGGGTGCACCATCTGTTGTAACCTTACCTATCATGCTGGGTGCAGCATCTGTTGTAACCTTACTTATCATGCTGGGTGCACCATCCGTTGTAACGTTACTTATCATGCTGGGTGCACCATCTGTTGTAACCTTACTTATCATGCTGGGTGCACCATCCGTTGTAACCTTACTTATCATGCTGGGTGCACCATCTGTTGTAACCTTACTTATCGTGGAGGGTGCACCATCTGTTGTAACCTTACTTATCATGCTGGGTGCACCATCTGTTGTAACCTTACTTATCATGCTGGGTTCACCATCGGTTGTAACCTTACTTATCATGCTGGGTGCACCATCTGTTGTAACCTTTCTTATCATGCAGGGTGTACCATCCGTTGTAACCTTACTTATCATGCTGGGTGCACCATCTGTTGTAACCTTACTTATCATGCTGGGTGCACCATCTGTTGTAACCTTACTTATCATGCTGTGTGCACCATCTGTTGTAACCTTACTTATCATGCTGGGCGCACCATCTGTTCCAACCTTACTTATCATGCTGGGTGCACCATCTGTTGTAACCTTACCTATCATGCTGGGTGCACCATCTGTTGTAACCTTACCTATCATGCTGGGTGCACCATCTGTTGTAACCTTACTTATCATGCTGGGTGCACCATCTGTTGTAACCTTACTTATCATGCTGGGTGCACCATCTGTTGTAACCTTACTTATCATGCTGGGCGCACCATCTGTTGTAACCTTACTTATCATGCTGGGTGCACCATCTGTTGTAACCTTACTTATCATGCTGGGTGCACCATCTGTTGTAACCTTACTTATCATGCTGGGTGCACCATCTGTTGTAACCTTACTTATCATGCTGGGTGCACCATCTGTTGTAACCTTACTTATCATGCTGGGTGTACCATCTGTTGTAACCTTACTTATCATGCTGGGTGCACCATCTGTTGTAACCTTACTTATCATGCTGGGTGCACCATCTGTTGTAACCTTACTTATCATGCTGGGTGCACCATCTGTTGTAACCTTACTTATCATGCTGGGCGCACCATCTGTTCCAACCTTACTTATCATGCTGGGTGCACCATCCGTTGTAACCTTACTTATCATGCTGGGTGCACCATCTGTTGTAACCTTACTTATCATGCTGGGTGCACCATCTGTTGTAACCTTACCTATCATGCTGGGTGCACCATCTGTTGTAACCTTACCTATCATGCTGGGTGCACCATCTGTTGTAACCTTACTTATCATGCTGGGTGCACCATCTGTTGTAACCTTACTTATCATGCTGGGTGCACCATCTGTTGTAACCTTACTTATCATGCTGGGCGCACCATCTGTTGTAACCTTACTTATCATGCTGGGTGCACCATCTGTTGTAACCTTACTTATCATGCTGGGTGCACCATCTGTTGTAACCTTACTTATCATGCTGGGTGCACCATCTGTTGTAACCTTACTTATCATGCTGGGTGCACCATCTGTTGTAACCTTACTTATCATGCTGGGTGTACCATCTGTTGTAACCTTACTTATCATGCTGGGTGCACCATCTGTTGTAACCTTACTTATCATGCTGGGTGCACCATCTGTTGTAACCTTACTTATCATGCTGGGTGCACCATCTGTTGTAACCTTACTTATCATGCTGGGCGCACCATCTGTTCCAACCTTACTTATCATGCTGGGTGCACCATCCGTTGTAACCTTACTTATCATGCTGGGTGCACCATCTGTTGTAACCTTACTTATCATGCTGGGTGCACCATCTGTTGTAACCTTACTTATCATGCTGGGTGCACCATCTGTTGTAACCTTACTTATCATGCTGGGTGCACCATCTGTTGTAACCTTACTTATCATGCAGGGTGCACCATCTGTTGTAACCTTACCTATCATGCTGGGTGCACCATCTGTTGTAACCTTACTTATCATGCTGTATGCACCACCTGTTGTAACCTTACCTATCATGCTGGGTGCACCATCTGTTGTAACCTTACTTATCATGCTGGGTGCACCATCTGTTGTAACCTTTCTTATCATGCTTGGTGCACCATCTGTTGTAACCTTACTTTTCATGCTGGGTGCACCATCCGTTGTAACCTTACTTATCATGCTGGGTGCACCATCTATTGTAACCTTACTTATCGTGCTGGGTGAACCATCTGTTGTAACCTTACTAATCATGCTGGGTGCACCATCTGTTGTAACCTTACTTATCATGCTGGGTGCACCATCTGTTGTAACCTTTCTTATCATGCTGTGTGCACCATCTGTTGTAACCTTACTTATCATGCTGGGTGCACCATCCGTTGTAACCTTACTTATCATGCTGGGTGCACCATCTGTTGTAACCTTACTTATCATGCTGGGTGCACCATCTGTTGTAACCTTACTTATCATGCTGGGTGCACCATCTGTTGTAACCTTACTTATCATGCTGGGTGCACCATCTGTTGTAACCTTACCTATCATGCTGGGTGCACCATCTGTTGTAACCTTACTTATCATGCTGGGTGCACCATCCGTTGTAACGTTACTTATCATGCTGGGTGCACCATCTGTTGTAACCTTACTTATCATGCTGGGTGCACCATCCGTTGTAACCTTACTTATCATGCTGGGTGCACCATCTGTTTTAACCTTACTTATCGTGGTGGGTGCACCATCTGTTGTAACCTTACTTATCATGCTGGGTGCACCATCTGTTGTAACCTTACTTATCATGCTGGGTTCACCATCGGTTGTAACCTTACTTATCATGCTGGGTGCACCATCTGTTGTAACCTTACTTATTATGCTGGGTGTACCATCCGGTGTAACCTTACTTATCATGCTGGGTGCACCATCTGTTGTAACCTTACTTATCATGCTGGGTGCACCATCTGTTGTAACCTTACTTATCATGCTGGGCGCACCATCTGTTCCAACCTTACTTATCATGCTGGGTGCACCATCTGTTGTAACCTTACCTATCATGCTGGGTGCACCATCTGTTGTAACCTTACCTATCATGCTGGGTGCACCATCTGTTGTTACCTTACTTATCATGCTGGGTGCACCATCTGTTGTAACCTTACTTATCATGCTGGGTGCACCATCTGTTGTAACCTTACTTATCATTCTGGGTGCACCATCTGTTGTAACCTTACTTATCATGCTGGGTGCACCATCTGTTGTAACCTTACTTATCATGCTGGGTGCACCATCTGTTGTAACCTTACTCATCATGCTGGGTGCACCATCTGTTGTAACCTTACTTATCATGCTGGGTGCACCATATGTTGTAACCTTACTTATCATGCTGGGTTCACCATCTGTTGTAACCTTTCTTATCATGCTGGGTGCACCATCTGTTGTAACCTTAACTATCTTGCTGGGTGCACCATCTGTTGTAACCTTACTTATCATTCAGGGTGCACCATCTGTTGTAACCTTTCTTATCATGCTGGGTGCACCATCTGTTGTAACCTTACTTATCATGCTGGGTGCACCATCCGTTGTAACCTTACTTATCATGCTGGGTGCAGTATCTGTTGTAACCTTACTTGTCATGCTGGGTGCACCATCTGTTGTAACCTTACTTATCATGCTGGGTGCACCGTCTGTTGTAACCTTACTTATCATGCTGGGTGCACCATCTGTTGTAACCTTACCTATCATGCTGGGTGCAGCATCTGTTGTAACCTTACTTATCATGCTGGGTGCACCATCCGTTGTAACGTTACTTATCATGCTGGGTGCACCATCTGTTGTAACCTTACTTATCATGCTGGGTGCACCATCCGTTGTAACCTTACTTATCATGCTGGGTGCACCATCTGTTGTAACCTTACTTATCGTGGTGGGTGCACCATCTGTTGTAACCTTACTTATCATGCTGGGTGCACCATCTGTTGTAACCTTACTTATCATGCTGGGTTCACCATCGGTTGTAACCTTATTTATCATGCTGGGTGCACCATCTGTTGTAACCTTTCTTATCATGCTGGGTGTACCATCCGTTGTAACCTTACTTATCATGCTGGGTGCACCATCTGTTGTAACCTTACTTATCATGCTGGGTGCACCATCTGTTGTAACCTTACTTATCATGCTGTGTGCACCATCTGTTGTAACCTTACTTATCATGCTGGGCGCACCATCTGTTCCAACCTTACTTATCATGCTGGGTGCACCATCTGTTGTAACCTTACCTATCATGCTGGGTGCACCATCTGTTGTAAACTTACCTATGATGCTGGGTGCACCATCTGTTGTAACCTTACTTATCATGCTGGGTGCACCATCTGTTGTAACCTTACTTATCATGCTGGGTGCACCATCTGTTGTAACCTTACTTATCATGCTGGGTGCACCATCTGTTGTAACCTTACTTATCATGCTGGGTGCACCATCTGTTGTAACCTTACTTATCATGCTGGGTGCACCATCTGTTGTAACCTTACTTATCATGCTGGGTGCACCATCTGTTGTAACCTTACTTATCATGCTGGGTGCACCATCTGTTGTAACCTTACTTATCATGCTGGGTGTACCATCCGTTGTAACCTTACTTATCATGCTGGGTGCACGATCTGTTGTAACCTTACTTATCATGCTGGGTGCACCATCTGTTGTAACCTTACTTATCATGCTGGGTGCACCATCTGTTGTAACCTTACTTATCATGCTGGGCGCACCATCTGTTCCAACCTTACTTATCATGCTGGGTGCACCATCCGTTGTAACCTTACTTATCATGCTGGGTGCACCATCTGTTATAACCTTACTTATCACGCTGGGTGCACCATCTGTTGTAACCTTACTTATCATGCTGGGTGCACCATCTGTTGTAACCTTACTTATCATGCTGGGTGCACCATCTGTTGTAACCTTACTTATCATGCAGGGTGCACCATCTGTTGTAACCTTACCTATCATGCTGGGTGCACCATCTGTTGTAACCTTACTTATCATGCTGGATGCACCACCTGTTGTAACCTTACCTATCATGCTGGGTGCACCATCTGTTGTAACCTTACTTATCATGCTGGGTGCACCATCCGTTGTAACCTTTCTTATCATGCTGGGTGCACCATCTGTTGTAACCTTACTTTTCATGCTGGGTGCACCATCCGTTGTAACCTTACTTATCATGCTGGGTGCACCATCTATTGTAACCTTACTTATCGTGCTGGGTGAACCATCTGTTGTAACCTTACTTATCATGCTGGGTGCACCATCTGTTGTAACCTTACTTATCATGCTGGGTGCACCATCTGTTGTAACCTTACTTATCATGCTGGGTGCACCATCCGTTGTAACCTTACTTATCATGCTGGGTGCACCATCTGTTGTAACCTTACTTATCATGCTGGGTGCACCATCTGTTGTAACCTTACTTATCATGCTGGGTGCACCATCTGTTGTAACCTTACTTATCATGCTGGGTGCACCATCTGTTGTAACCTTACCTATCATGCTGGGTGCACCATCTGTTGTAACCTTACTTATCATGCTGGGTGCACCATCCGTTGTATCGTTACTTATCATGCTGGGTGCACCATCTGTTGTAACCTTACTTATCATGCTGGGTGCACCATCCGTTGTAACCTTACTTATCATGCTGGGTGCACCATCTGTTTTAACCTTACTTATCGTTGTGGGTGCACCATCTGTTGTAACCTTACTTATCATGCTGGGTGCACCATCTGTTGTAACCTTACTTATCAGGCTGGGTTCACCATCGGTTGTAACCTTACTTATCATGCTGGGTGCACCATCTGTTGTAACCTTACTTATTATGCTGGGTGTACCATCCGGTGTAACCTTACTTATCATGCTGGGTGCACCATCTGTTGTAACCTTACTTATCATGCTGGGTGCACCATCTGTTGTAACCTTACTTATCATGCTGGGTGCACCATCTGTTGTAACCTTACTTATCATGCTGGGAGCACCATCTGTTCCAACCTTACTTATCATGCTGGGTGCACCATCTGTTGTAACCTTACCTATCATGCTGGGTGCACCATCTGTTGTAACCTTACCTATCATGCTGGGTGCACCATCTGTTGTTACCTTACTTATCATGCTGGGTGCACGATCTGTTGTAACCTTACTTATCATGCTGGGTGCACCATCTGTTGTAACCTTACTTATCATGCTGGGTGCACCATCTGTTGTAACTTTACTTATCATGCTGGGTGCACCATCTGTTGTAACCTTACTTATCATGCTGGGTGCACCATCTGTTGTAACCTTACTTATCATGCTGGGTGCACCATCCGTTGTAACCTTACTTATCATGCTGGGTGCACCATCTGTTGTAACCTTACTTATCATGCTGGGTGCACCATCTGTTGTAACCTTATTTATCATTCTGGGTGCACCATCTGTTGTAACCTAACTTATCATTCTGGGTGCACCATCTGTTGTAACCTTACTTATCATTCTGGGTGCACCATCTGTTGTAACCTTACCTATCATGCTGGGTGCACCATCTGTTGTAACCTTACTTATCATGCTGGGTGCACCATCTGTTGTAACCTTACTTATCATTCTGGGTGCACCATCTGTTGTAACCTAACTTATCATTCTGGGTGCACCATCTGTTGTAACCTTACTTATCATGCTGGGTGCACCATCTGTTGTAACCTTACTTATCATGCTGGGTGCACCATCTGTTGTAACCTTACCTATCATGCTGGGTGCACCATCTGTTGTAACCTTACTTATCATGCTGGGTGCACCATCTGTTGTAACCTTACTTATCATGCTGGGTGCACCATCTGTTGTAACCTTACCTATCATGCTGGGTGCACCATCTGTTGTAACCTTACTTATCATGCTGGGTGCACCATCTGTTGTAACCTTACTTATCATGCTGGGTGCACCATCTGTTGTAACCTTACTTATCATGCTGGGTGCACCATCTGTTGTAACCTTACTTATCATGCTGGGTGCACCATCTGTTGTAACCTTACCTATCATGCTGGGTGCACCATCTGTTGTAACCTTACTTATCATGCTGGGTGCACCATCTGTTGTAACCTTACTTATCATGCTGGGTGCACCATCTGTTGTAACGTTACCTATCATGCTGGGTGCACCATCTGTTGTAACCTTACTTATCATGCTGGGTGCACCATCTGTTGTAACCTTACTTATCATGCTGAGTGCACCATCTGTTGTAACCTTACTTATCATGCTGGGTGCACCATCTGTTGTAACCTTACTTATCATGCTGGGTGCACCATCTGTTGTAACCTTACCTATCATGCTGGGTGCACCATCTGTTGTAACCTTACTTATCATGCTGGGTGCACCATCTGTTGTAACCTTACTTATCATGCTGGGTGCACCATCTGTTGTAACCTTACCTATCATGCTGGGTGCACCATCTGTTGTAACCTTACTTATCATGCTGGGTGCACCATCTGTTGTAACCTTACTTATCATGCTGGGTGCACCATCTGTTGTAACCTTACTTATCATGCTGGGTGCACCATCTGTTGTAACCTTACCTATCATGCTGGGTGCACCACCTGTTGTAACCTTACTTATCATGCTGGGTGCACCATCTGTTGTAACCTTACTTATCATGCTGGGTGCACCATCTGTTGTAACCTTACTTATCATGCTGGGTGCACCATCTGTTGTAACCTTACTTATCATGCTGGGTGCACCATCTGTTGTAACCTTACTTATCATGCTGGGTGCACCATCTGTTGTAACCTTACCTATCATGCTGGGTGCACCATCTGTTGTAACGGATACTACTTTTGAAATGTCAATTTGTCGAATAGATAATTCGTTCATAACTGCTTTACATATTTCAGCCCCAGTGGTACCTCAGGTAGTGTTACAACCCAAGTGGTACGCTGAGGTAGTGTTACAACCTCAGTGGTACCTCAGGTAGTGTTACAACCTCAGTGGTACCTCAGGTAGTGTTACAACCCAAGTGGTACGCTGAGGTAGTGTTACAACCTCAGTGGTACCTCGGGTAGTGTTACAACCCAAGTGGTACGCTGAGGTAGTGTTACAACCTCAGTGGTACCTCGGGTAGTGTTACAACCTCAGTGGTACCTCAGGTAGTGTTACAACCCAAGTGGTACGCTGAGGTAGTGTTACAACCTCAGTGGTACCTCGGGTAGTGTTACAACCTCAGTGGTACCTCAGGTAATGTTACAACCCAAGTGGTACGCTGAGGTAGTGTTACAACCTCAGTGGTACCTCGGGTAGTGTTACAACCTCAGTGGTACCTCAGGTAGTGTTACAACCTCAGTGGTACCTCGGGTAGTGTTACAACCTCAGTGGTACCTCAGGTAGTGTTACAACCTCAGTGGTACCTCAGGTAACGTTACAACCTCAGTGGTACCTCAGGTAGTGTTACAACCTCAGTGGTACCTCAGGTAGTGTTACAACCTCAGTGGTACCTCAGGTAGTGTTACAACCTCAGTGGTACCTCAGGTAGTGTTACAACCTCAGTGGTACGCTCAGGTAGTGTTACAACCTCAGTGGTACCTCAGGTAGTGTTACAACCTCAGTGGTACCTCAGGTAGTGTTACAACCTCAGTGGTACCTCAGGTAGTGTTACAACCTCAGTGGTACCTCAGGTAGTGTTACAACCTCAGTGGTACCTCTGGTAGTGTTACAACCTCAGTGGTACCTCAGGTAGTGTTACAACCTCAGTGGTACCTCAGGTAGTGTTACAACCTCAGTGGTACGCTCAGGTAGTGTTACAACCTCAGTGGTACCTCAGGTAGTGTTACAGCCTCAGTGGTACCTCAGGTAGTGTTACAACCTCAGTGGTACACTCAGGTAGTGTTACAACCTCAGTGGCACACTCAGGTAGTGTTACAACCTCAGTGGTACGCTCAGGTAGTGTTACAACCTCAGTGGTACGCTCAGGTAGTGTTACAACCTCAGTGGTACGCTCAGGCAGTGTTACAACCCCAGTGGTACACTCAGGTAGTGTTACAACCTCAGTTGTACACTCAGGTAGTGTTACAACCTCAGTGGTACGCTCAGGTAGTGTTACAACCTCAGTGGTACACTCAGGTAGTGTTACAACCCCAGTGGTACACTCAGGTAGTGTTACAACCTCAGTTGTACACTCAGGTAGTGTTACAACCTCAGTGGTACGCTCAGGTAGTGTTACAACCTCAGTGGTACACTCAGGTAGTGTTACAACCCCAGTGGTACACTCAGGTAGTGTTACAACCCCAGTGGTACACTCAGTTAGTGTTACAACACCAGTGGTACTTCAGGTAGTGTTACAACCCCAGTGGTACACTCAGGTAGTGTTACAAACTCAGTGGTACGCTCAGGTAGTGTTACAACCTCAGTGGTACCTCAGGTAGTGTTACAACCTCAGTGGTACACTCAGGTAGTGTTACAACCCCAGTGGTACGCTCAGGTAGTGTTACAACCCCAGTGGTACACTCAGGTAGTGTTACAAACTCAGTGGTACGCTCAGGTAGTGTTACAACCTCAGTGGTACGCTCAGGTAGTGTTACAACCCCAGTGGTACACATAGGTAGTGTTACAACCCCAGTGGTACGCTCAGGTAGTGTTACAACCTCAGTGGTACCCTCAGGTAGTGTTACAACCCCAGTGGTACGCTCAGGTAGTGTTACAACCTCAGTGGTACACTCAGGTAGTGTTACAACACCAGTGGTACCTCAGTTAGTGTTACAACCTCAGTGGTACGCTCAGGTAGTGTTACAACCTCAGTGGTACGCTCAGGTAGTGTTACAACCTCAGTGGTACGCTCAGGTAGTGTTACAACCCCAGTGGTACACTCAGGTAGTGTTACAACCTCAGTGGTACACTCGGGTAGTGTTACAAGATTAATCATCTCTTCCGCACATTTCGTCATCACTACAAAATCGAGAAAAAATTACTGGCCTAGCTGATGATGTAATGTCTGTGCTGTCATCCTAGCTGATGATGTAATGTCTGTGCTGTCATCCTAGCTGATGATGTAATGTCTGTGCTGTCATCCTAGCTGATGATGTAATGTCTGTGCTCTCATCCTAGCTGATGATGTAATGTCTGTGCTGTCATTAACACGGAAAAGAACCTACATGAAGCCAAATTCTTTGTTAACTGTTCCGCTGGATTCCTCTCCAGCTTAAGTATCTTATCCTTAACGGTTTATCTACTCACAGACAAATCTTTAATGCGCTGAATAATCTTTTCCTTTTCTGGAAGATTGTCAAAAAGAATAGGAGCACATTCTAACTATTCAATATACTCTCCATCACTAAGTGGCTTTCCATGTTGATCAATAACTTTGGTGACCTCAAAGTTAGCAGCAACTAAGTTGGAACTAGGCCTACCCGAAATAAATTTTCACAAGGTATCAGACTGTTTTTCGTCTTGCTCAGTTCACGAGAAATCAATTCCCTTTGTTCTTGCTCAGTTTTCTTGCTTAAGTTTTTATGAACAGTCTCTAAATGTGTCTTCACAGAAGATGTTCTACAAACAACTGATTCAGAACAGAAAAAGCATAATACTTTATTATCTTTCTTAATCATGACAGTTTTTTTCAGTCCAGTATTCTTAAAATCTCTAATATCTTCTTCATTTGAATAACATTGTTTCTTGGCCGGTGGTCGTCATCCTGTACAATCTGTAAAGGGCAGGATGCAAATAGAATTTATAATAGTGATATACATATATTAACCGTATATATGAAAATAAGAGGGAAAACCGGTGTTGTGGTTAGTAGTACGAACTGCACGATGAACCTTAATTAAACTGAAATCAGACCATGTAAACTAGCACCTGATTAATGTTATCTGCACAGTTTCACGAAAAATGGTGGAATGATCTTTCGAATTGACGGACTATTTCCCCGCTTTTCTTGGAAAGGATACGTGATAAATGTCGCTTTTTTTTTGAGATGAGACCAGAGTCGTTGGCGTGCCGGGTTTGGCACGCGTGCCAAACCCGCGGCTGGAGGCTGCTGTACATGAGGCATGGAATAATATACCTCCCCAAACCCTGAAGAATTTGTGTGAGAGTCTTCGTACACGGCTGAGGGACGTGATTATACGTAAAAAAAGTCAGAAAGTGTGCATATATATTATAATCTTTGCATTTTGGTACGTGTGTGGGGGAGGGGCGGCATAATGCCTTGACTAGCACTGTACTTATACATTAGATGATTTTCATTAATGGAAGTTTATCTGAGACATTAACAAGGAGACGTGTCGGACAGCCTGTAAGATGCTCTCACAAAATTGTATTTGTCACTAAATCAGATCTCCCGAATTTGTATTTTTTTGGGTGAGTTATTGTTTAATGTTTGTGATGGTCAATGATTTTTCTGTCATTAAAACTTATCTCACTATGAAGGTCTTTTAAATACAAGAAGGTTACATAATTATGCTCTTGAATCTGTTGAAGATATTGTAACCACAGAGACTAACTTAGTTGGGAAGATGTCTTTAATACTAAAGTATCTATTAAACGAATAACGTATAATGACTTTCAGAATACCTCTGAAACTTCCGTAACTACTGAACTAAAGTGACTTCAGTCCCGCTGGAAGGAAACCTATAAAACTACCATAGATACTGAACCATAGTGACTTAAGTCTTGTTTGGAGGAAACATGAAGATTGTTGTAGCTACTGAAGCATTGTACAAAAGTTACGTCTGCATAACAGGTTGAAACATTTATCTGCATTTTTTCGCTGTAAACACACAAGAATTTCTAAAATAATTAGTCTGCTATCTCTACGCTAGTCTAACTTAGGCTGCACCCGGTGCTAGTCTAACTTAGGCTGCAGCCGGTGCTAGTCTAACTTAGGCTGCAGCCGGTGCTAGTCTAACTTAGGCTGCAGCCGGTGCTAGTCTAACTTAGGCTGCAGCCGGTGCTAGTCTAACTTAGGCTGCAGCCGGTGCTAGTCTAACTTAGGCTGCAGCCGGTGCTAGTGAAACAGATGAAAGCCGCACACAGTGTTCGAGTTGTAAAATATATTTATGACGAACACTATTTAACAATAGTTAAAATGCAAAAGAAATACTTTTTGCAAAGAACAAAACTTATGGTACTAGGAATTCAAATGTGTATTAGAGCAAGAAATCATTGCAAAAAAAGCAGTACTGGAGACAGTAACAATGAGACAATGAACCAGGTTGCTGGATTGGCTGTCGAAATTTTTCTGGTAGTCAGATTGAGACTATTATGATGGTCGAGATTATTTCCTGAGAGTTACTGATTTTTGGTGTGTATTATGGATAGGTTTATTTCGATTAATATTTTGAAATTGAGGAAAGTACATATAAAAAATAGGGATACTGGGAGATGTTAAAGAATGTGTTTGGAATGTTGAGTGATGCAAGAGACATGAATACCAGTGTGGGAGACACTGTTGAGTAGTGCACAGTGTGGGAGACACTGTTGTGTAGTGCACAGTGTGGGAGACACTGCTGAGTAGTGCAGTGTGGGAGACACTGTTGAGTAGTGCACAGTGTGGGAGACACTGTTGTGTAGTGCACAGTGTGGGAGACACTGTTGAGTAGTGCACAGTGTAGGAGACACTGCTGAGTAGTGCAGTGTGGGAGACACTGCTGAGTAGTGCAGTGTGGGAGACACTGTTGTGTAGTGCACAGTGTGGGAGACACTGTTGTGTAGTGCACAGTGTGGGAGACACTGTTGAGTAGTGCACAGTGTAGGAGACACTGCTGAGTAGTGCAGTGTGGGAGACACTGTTGTGTAGTGCACAGTGTGGGAGACACTGTTGTGTAGTGCACAGTGTGGGAGACACTGTTGAGTAGTGCACAGTGTAGGAGACACTGTTGAGTAGTGCAGTGTGGGAGACACTGTTGAGTAGTGCACAGTGTGGGAGACACTGTTGTGTAGTGCACAGTGTGGGAGACACTGTTGAGTAGTGCACAGTGTAGGAGACACTGCTGAGTAGTGCAGTGTGGGAGACACTGCTGAGTAGTGCAGTGTGGGAGACACTGTTGTGTAGTGCACAGTGTGGGAGACACTGTTGTGTAGTGCACAGTGTGGGAGACACTGTTGAGTAGTGCACAGTGTAGGAGACACTGCTGAGTAGTGCAGTGTGGGAGACACTGTTGTGTAGTGCACAGTGTGGGACACACTGTTGTGTAGTGCACAGTGTGGGAGACACTGTTGAGTAGTGCAGTGTGGGAGACACTGTTGAGTAGTGCAGTGTGGGAGACACTGCTGAGTAGTGCAGTGTGGGAGACACTGTTGTGTAGTGCACAGTGTGGGACACACTGTTGTGTAGTGCACAGTGTGGGACACACTGTTGTGTAGTGCACAGTGTGGGAGACACTGTTGTGTAGTGCACAGTGTGGGAGACACGGTTGAGTAGTGCAGTGTGGGAGACACTGCTGAGTAGTGCAGTGTGGGAGACACTGTTGTGTAGTGCACAGTGTGGGAGATACTGTTGAGTAGTGCACAGTGTGGGAGACACTGTTGAGTAGTGCAGTGTGGGAGACACTGTTTAGTATTGCAGTGTGGGAGACACTGTTGAGTAGTGCAGTGTGGGAGACATTGTTGAGTAGTGCACAGTGTGGGAGACACTGTTGTGTAGTGCACAGTGTGGGAGACACTGTTGAGTAGTGCAGTGTGGGAGACACTGTTGAGTAGTGCAGTGTGGGAGACACTGTTGAGTAGTGCACAGTGTGGGAGACACTGTTATGTAGTGCACAGTGTGGGAGACACTGTTGAGTAGTGTACAGTGTGGGAGACACTGTTGAGTAGTTCACAGTGTGGGAGACACTGTTGAGTAGTGCACAGTAAGAATGTTTGATGTGTTTGGTGTATATAGCAGAGCAGAACCTTTAGCTTACCTCAAGAATACAGCCAGCATGTCATCAAACGAGAGTAGTAGTGGGAGACACTGTTGAGTAGTGCACAGTGTGGGAGACACTGTTGTGTAGTGCACAGTGTGGGAGACACTGTTGAGTAGTGCAGTGTGTGAGACACTGTTGAGTAGTGCAGTGTGGGAGACACTGTTGAGTAGTGCACAGTGTGGGAGACACTGTTGTGTAGTGCACAGTGCGGGAAACACTGTTGAGTAGTGCGACTTTGTCAATGGTCCAAGTCGGACCGAAACGTCGTCGTATGCTTCTGTCTTTTATGTGCGGGTTATTTGTGTATCGTTCCAGTCACGGTATTGTGCCTTTTTGTTATTTATTTTTGAGACACAGTTGTGTAGTGCAGAGTGTGGGAGACACTGTTGAGTAGTGCACAGTGTGGGAGACACTGTTGTGTAGTGCACTGTGTGGGAGACACTGTTGTGTAGTGCACAGTGTGGGAGACACTGTTTAGTAGTGCACAGTGTGGGAGACACTGTTGTGTAGTGCACAGTGCGGGAAACACTGTTGAGTAGTGCGACTTTGTCAATGGTCCAAGTCGGACCGAAACGTCGTCGTATGCTTCTGTCTTTTATGTGCGGGTTATTTGTGTATCGTTCCAGTCACGGTATTGTGCCTTTTTGTTATTTATTTTTGAGACACAGTTGTGTAGTGCAGAGTGTGGGAGACACTGTTGTGTAGTGCACAGTGTGGGAGATACTGTTGAGTAGTTCACAGTAAGAATGTTTGATGTGTTTGGTGTATATAGCAGAGCAGAACCTTTAGCTTACCTCAAGAATACAGCCAGCATGTCATCAAACGAGAGTAGTAGTGGGAGACACTGTTGAGTAGTGCACAGTGTGGGAGACACTGTTGTGTAGTGAACAGTGTGGGAGACACTGTTGAGTAGTGCACAGTAAGAATGTTTGATGTGTTTGGTGTATATAGCAGAGCAGAACCTTTAGCTTACCTCAAGAATACAGGCAGCATGTCATCAAACGAGAGTAGTAGTGGGAGACACTGTTGAGTAGTGCACAGTGTGGGAGACACTGTTGTGTAGTGCACAGTGTGGGAGATACTGTTGAGTAGTTCACAGTAAGAATGTTTGATGTGTTTGGTGTATATAGCAGAGCAGAACCTTTAGCTTACCTCAAGAATACAGCCAGCATGTCATCAAACGAGAGTAGTAGTGGGAGACACTGTTGAGTAGTGCACAGTGTGGGAGACACTGTTGTGTAGTGCACAGTGTGGGAGACACTGTTGAGTAGTGCACAGTAAGAAAGTTTGATGTGTTTGGTGTATATAGCAGAGCAGAACCTTTAGCTTACCTCAAGAATACAGCCAGCATGTCATCAAACGAGAGTAGTAGTGCGAGACACTGTTGAGTAGTGCACAGTGTGGGAGACACTGTTGTGTAGTGCACAGTGTGGGAGACACTGTTGAGTAGTGCACAGTAAGAATGTTTGATGTGTTTGGTGTATATAGCAGAGCAGAACCTTTAGCTTACCTCAAGAATACAGGCAGCATGTCATCAAACGAGAGTAGTAGTGGGAGACACTGTTGAGTAGTGCACAGTGTGGGAGACACTGTTGTGTAGTGCACAGTGTGGGAGACACTGTTGAGTAGGGCACAGTAAGAATGTTTGATGTGTTTGGTGTATAAAGCAGAGCAGAACCTTTAGCTTACCTCTAGAATACAGCCAGCATGTCATCAAACGAGAGTAGTAGTGGGAGACACTGTTGAGTAGTGCACAGTGTGGGAGACACTGTTGTGTAGTGCACAGTGTGGGAGACACTGTTGAGTAGTGCACAGTAAGAATGTTTGATGTGTTTGGTGTATATAGCAGAGCAGAACCTTTAGCTTACCTCAAGAATACAGCCAGCATGTCATCAAACGAGAGTAGTAGTGGGGGACACTGTTGAGTAGTGCACAGTGTGGGAGACACTGTTGTGTAGTGCACAGTGTGGGAGATACTGTTGAGTAGGGCACAGTAAGAATGTTTGATGTGTTTGGTGTATATAGCAGAGCAGAACCTTTAGCTTACCTCAAGAATACAGCCAGCATGTCATCAAACGAGAGTAGTAAAGACATACACAAAATTTGTACAGCAACACGCAACTACTACCACTAGTACTACACCTCATTGTATGCCTATATATACCCTCTGTGTCCATGTGTTGTTGTAACAGCTTGATGAAGCTGCTAGAGAGCGAAACGTTGCCACAATAATATGTCACATTAGTTGTACTTGTGTCCTTTTACTTAACAAAACTTCTTCTGACACTATCGATCACTGCAGTTTACACCTAGGTGTACTCACCTAGGTGTACTCACCTAGGTGTACTCACGCAGTTGTACTCACCTAGTTGTGGTTCCGGGGATCGAGTCACAGCTCCTGGTCCCGCCTCTTCAACTGGCCGCTACTTCGTCACTCTTCCTGCCCCGTGAGCTTCGTCATACCTCTTCTTAAAGCTATGTATGGATCCTGCCTCCACTACATCACTACCCAAGCTATTCCACTTCCTGACAACTCTGTGACTGAAGAAATACTTCCTAACATCTCTGTGGTTCATCTGAGTCTTTAGCTTCCAACTGTAACCCCTTGTTGCTGTGTCCCATCTTTGGCACATCCTGTCTCTTTCCACCCTGTTCTCACCTAATTGTACTCACCTAATTGTACTCACCTAATTGTACTCACCTAATTATGGTTGCAGGGGTTGATACTCAGCTATTGGCCCCGTCTCTTCAATGAATGCTACTAGGTCCTCTCTCTCCCTGCTCCATGAGCTTTATCATACCTCATCTTAAAGCTATATGAGATTCCTGCCTTCACTACATCACTTGCTAGGCTATTCCACTTCCTGACTACTCTTTGACTGAAGAAATACTTCCTAACATCCCTTTGACTCATCTGGGTCTTCAACTTCCATTTGTGACCCCTTGTTTCTGTGTCCCCTCTCTGGAACATACTGTGTCTGTCCACCTTGTCTATTCCACGCAGTATTTTGTATGTTGTTATCATGTCTCCCCTAACCCTCCTGTCCTTCAGTGTTGTCAGGCCGATTTCCCTTAACGATTTTTCTTAGGACATTCCCCTTAGCTCTGGAACTAAACGTGCTTAATTAAGTGTGGGTTCCAAACAGGTGCTGCATATTCCAGTATGGGCCTGACGTACACCGTGTACAGTGTCTTGAACGACTATTCACAGGTTTGCTAGGCGCACAGTGTGGGAGACACTGTTGAGTAGTGCAGTGTGGGAGACACTGTTTAGTATTGCAGTGTGGGAGACACTGTTGAGTAGTGCAGTGTGGGAGACACTGTTGAGTAGTGCACTGTGTGGGAGACACTGTTGTGTAGTGCACAGTGTGGGAGACATTGTTGAGTAGTGCAGTGTGGGAGACACTGTTGAGTAGTGCAGTGTGGGAGACACTGTTGAGTAGTGCACAGTGTGGGAGACACTGTTATGTAGTGCACAGTGTGGGAGACACTGTTGAGTAGTGCACAGTGTGGGAGACACTGTTGTGTAGTGCACAGTGTGGGAGACACTGTTGTGTAGTGCACAGTGTGGGAGACACTGTTGTGTAGTGCACAGTGTGGGAGACACTGTTGAGTAGTGCACAGTGTGGGAGACACTGTTGTGTAGTGCACAGTGTGGGAGACACTGTTGTGTAGTGCACAGTGTGGGAGACACTGTTGAGTAGTGCACAGTGTGGGAGACACTGTTGTGTAGTGCACAGTGTGGGAGACACTGTTGTGTAGTGCACAGTGTGGGAGACACTGTTGTGTAGTGCACAGTGTGGGAGACACTGTTGTGTAGTGCACAGTGTGGGAGACACTGTTGAGTAGTGCACAGTGTGGGAGACACTGTTGTGTAGTGCACAGTGTGGGAGACACTGTTGTGTAGTGCACAGTGTGGGAGACACTGTTGTGTAGTGCACAGTGTGGGAGACACTGTTGAGTAGTTCACAGTGTGGGAGACACTGTTGAGTAGTTCACAGTGTGGGAGACACTGTTGAGTAGTTCACAGTGTGGGAGACACTGTTGAGTAGTTCACAGTGTGGGAGACACTGTTGAGTAGTTCACAGTGTGGGAGACACTGTTGTGTAGTTCACAGTGTGGGAGACACTGTTGTGTAGTTCACAGTGTGGGAGACACTGTTGTGTAGTTCACAGTGTGGGAGACACTGTTGAGTAGTTCACAGTGTGGGAGACACTGTTGTGTAGTTCACAGTGTGGGAGACACTGTTGAGTAGTGCACAGTGTGGGAGACACTGTTGAGTAGTGCACAGTAAGAATGTTTGATGTGTTTGGTGTATATAGCAGAGCAGAACCTTTAGCTTACATCAAGAATACAGCCAGCATGTCATCAAACGAGAGTAGTAGTGGGAGACACTGTTGAGTAGTGCACAGTGTGGGAGACACTGTTGTGTAGTGCACAGTGTGGGAGACACTGTTGAGTAGTGCAGTGTGTGAGACACTGTTGAGTAGTGCAGTGTGGGAGACACTGTTGAGTAGTGCACAGTAAGAATGTTTGATGTGTTTGGTGTATATAGCAGAGCAGAACCTTTAGCTTACCTCAAGAATACAGCCAGCATGTCATCAAACGAGAGTAGTAGTGGGAGACACTGTTGAGTAGTGCACAGTGTGGGAGACACTGTTGTGTAGTGCACAGTGTGGGAGACACTGTTGAGTAGTGCACAGTAAGAATGTTTGATGTGTTTGGTGTATATAGCAGAGCAGAACCTTTAGCTTACCTCAAGAATACAGCCAGCATGTCATCAAACGAGAGTAGTAGTGGGAGACACTGTTGAGTAGTGCACAGTGTGGGAGACACTGTTGTGTAGTGCACAGTGTGGGAGACACTGTTGAGTAGTGCACAGTAAGAATGTTTGATGTGTTTGGTGTATATAGCAGAGCAGAACCTTTAGCTTACCTCAAGAATACAGGCAGCATGTCATCAAACGAGAGTAGTAGTGGGAGACACTGTTGAGTAGTGCACAGTGTGGGAGACACTGTTGTGTAGTGCACAGTGTGGGAGACACTGTTGAGTAGTGCACAGTAAGAATGTTTGATGTGTTTGGTGTATATAGCAGAGCAGAACCTTTAGCTTACCTCAAGAATACAGGCAGCATGTCATCAAACGAGAGTAGTAAAGACATACACAAAATTGGTAGAGCAACACGCACCAACACTGACTTACAGTAAGTACACTAACATGAAAGACAAGTACAGTAACATGTAAGAATTGCATAGTAACACATTAAAAAGTATGACATATAAAACAACGTAATAACAACATAATAACACATAAAACACAAGTATAACATAAAACAGTATAACAAGAAAATACAGCAACACAAGAAAATCAAATCACAATAACAATGCTAAAATACACAAAACAAGTATAATACAGAAATACACAAGAACAGTACAGTGCAGTAACAGAGAAGAACAGTACAGTACAGTAATACATAAGAATAGTGCTGAAACACAGAAGAGCAATACAATAACTCAGAAGACAAGTACAGTAACACAGAACCAGTGTGGTGCACTATGTTGCACAGATATATGCCACACAGCTAGTAAGGAAAAAGACACAATCGTAGAAAGTAACTATTGAATGAAGAAGCTTGTTTCACAGGTGAGAGTTCCTCTCTGTTATTATGTGTTTTTTCACCACCACCACTACCACCACCACCACTACCACCACCACTACCACCACCACCACTACCACCACCTACTAGTGTTGTGATGTGTATGAAGTCTGTCTGATACACCAGAGTTAATGACACTGTATGTAACCTGTTCACAACCAGTTAAGAAAATTTTGATCTCTAAAATGGGGATTAAAGTAAATTCAACACATACACTGTGAGATACACCTCTCGGGTGTATATTATTATTATTATTATTAATATTATTATTAAGATTTCATAAAGCAGTGCCAGTCATTAAGAATGCTCTTCCCCGACCAATACTCTTTTGAATGAGCGTCTATATAGTAAAGATGATAGTCAAAATTAGCTGATAACAACTATATTGATACGTTAGCACACAGCTGCTATACAGTACAGCTCCTCATTAACTGATTTCACCAATTTCGGACAAAAAAAATAGCCGGATAAACGCTCTAATTATCGAACAAAAATTAATAAAAGTCTGTTATTTCGAAATTTGTTGGTAGTGAAAATGTCTGGTTATCTTATGTAGTATCGAGTCAAGTCAGGTAACATTGATTCTTGTTTGGTAGGTTCCATAGTGGCACCATCCAAGACCTGTCTTCTTCATTTTTCCCTGAGTCGTAGGTCATCTGCCTCACTTTATTATCTACTCACTCATACATACACTCATCATTCACTTCTCAATTGTCCCTGGACTTTGAGGATTTTGTGTGTTGTTATTATTAATATATTAGGTAAAACGTAATTAACAATGGCTTCTAAAACAAATGTTGGTGCAGAGAGAAAACGTGTGGTTGTCAGTCATCTATGTACATCTGTGTCATCCTCTGTCTTGGAGTAACACTTATTCTGTATTAATATTGGAAGAATTACCCACAATATGTTAAGTAAAAGGATACAAATGCAACTAATGTGACATTTTATTGTGGCAACGTTTCGCTCTCCAGGAGCTTTGTCAAGCCGTTACAAACAATACATGGACACAGAGGGACATAGCGTGAGGTGTAATACTAGTGGTAGTAGTAGTAGTATTAGTTATACAATATGGTAGAACAATCAACTTGCACATGAGTATAAGGTTATAAAAGTTATTACTTGGGTTGCATAAAAATAGGTTAGACAAATATTTCTGCTACTGAAGTAATAACTTTTATAATCTTTTACCCATGTGCAAGTTGATTGTTCTACCATATTGTATCACTACTACTACTACTACTAATATTATTACTACTACTACCACTAGTACTACACCTCATTCTATGCCTATATATACCCTCTGTGTCCATGTGTTGTAACAGCTTGATGAAGCTGCTAGAGAGCGAAACGTTGCCACAAAAATATGTCACATTAGTTGTACTTGTGTCCTTTTACTTAACAAAACTTATTCTGACACCATCGATCACTGCAGTTTACACCTAGGTGTACTCACCTAGTTGTGGTTGCGGGGGTCGAATCACAGCTCCTGGTCCCGCCTCTTCAACTGGCCGCTACTTGGTCACTCTTCGTGAGCTTCATCATACCTCTTCTTAAAGCTATGTATGGATCCTGCCTCCACTACATCACTACCCAAGCTATTCCACTTCCTGACAACTCTGTGACTGAAGAAATACTTCCTAACATCCCTGTGGTTCATCTGAGTCTTCAGCTTCCAACTGTAACCCCTTGTTGCTGTGTCCCATCTTTGGCACATCCTGTCTCTTTCCACCCTGTACTCACCTAATTGTACTCACCTAATTGTACTCACCTAATTGTACTCACCTAATTATGGTTGCAGGGGTCGATACTCAGCTCCTGGCCCCGTCTCTTCACTGAGTGCTACTAGGTCCTCTCTCTCCCTGCTCCATGAGCTTTATCATACCTCATCTTAAAGCTATATGAGATTCCTGCCTTCACTACATCACTTGCTAGGCTATTCCACTTCCTGACTACTCTTTGACTGAAGAAATACTTCCTAACATCCCTTTGACTCATCTGTTTCTTCAACTTCCAATTGTGACCCCTTGTTTCTGTATCCCCTCTCTGGAACATCCTGTCTCTGTTCACCTTGTCTATTCCACGCAGTACTTTGTATGTTGTTATCATGTCTCCCCTAACCCTCCTGTCCTTCATTGTTGTCAGGCCGATTTCCCTTAACGATTTTTCTTAGGACATTCCCCTTAGCTCTGGAACTAAACGTGCTTGATTAAGTGTGGGTTCCAAACAGGTGCTGCATATTCCAGTATGGGCCTGACGTACACGGTGTACAGTGTCTTGAACGACTATTCACAGGTTTGCTAGGCGCCCATGTGCTGCAGCAGTTATCTGGTTAATGTGTGCTTCTGGAGACATGCTCGGTGTTATCACCCCAAGTTCTTTCTCCTTGAGCGAGGTTTGCAGTCTTTGGCCACCTAGCCTATACTCCGTCTGCGGCCTTCGTTGCCCTTCCCCGATCTTCATGACTGTGCAGTTGGCAGGGTTAAATTCGAGAAGCCAGTTGCTGGACCCGGTGTCCTGCCTGTCCAGGTCTCTTTGAAGTCCTGCTTGATTATCATTTGATTTAATTCCCCTCATTAACTTCACATTATCGGCGAACAGGGACACTTCTGAGTCTAACCATTCCATCATGTCATTCACATAGACCAGAAATAGTACTGGTCCGAGGACCGACTCCTATGGGACTCCGCTCGTGATACATCATCTCGTACCATGACTCGTTGTTGTCTCCCTGTCAGGTATTCTCTAATCCACTGCAGTGCCCTTCCTGTTATACGCGCCTGATCCTCTAGCTTCTGCACTAATCTCCTGTAAGGAACTGTGTTGAAGACCTTACCAAAAGTTATCTGATATATCTGTGGCCCCTCTATGAACATGTACATCCTGAAGTCTACTCAACAGTCTTTTATCCACCAATACATAATCCAACAAACTACTGTCATTTCGCCCTACATCATATCTTGTATACTTATTTTTCCTCTTTTTCCTAAAATATGTATTACCTATAACTAAACCCCTTTCTATACAAAGTTCAATCAAAGGGCTCCCATTATCATTTACACCTGGCACCCCAAACTTACCTACCACACCCTCTCTAAAAGTTTCTCTTACTTTAGCATTCAGGTCCCCTACCACAATTACGCTCTCACTTGGTTCAAAGGCTCCAATACATTCACTTAACATCTTCCAAAATCTCTCTCTCTCCTCTACATTCCTCTCTTCTCCAGGTGCATACACACTTATTATGACCCACTTTTCGCATCCAACCTTTACTTTAATCCACATAATTCTTGAATTTACACATTCATATTCTCTTTTCTCCTTCCATAACTGATCCTTCAACATTACTGCTACCCCTTCCTTTGCTCTAACTCTCTCAGATACTCCAGATTTAATCCCATTTATTTCTCCCTACCGAAACTCCCCTACCCCCTTCAGCTTTGTTTCGCTTAGGGCCAGGACATCCAACTTCTTTTCATTCATAACATCAGCAATCATCTGTTTCTTGTCATCCGCACTACATCCACGCACATTCAAGCATCCCAGTTTTATAAAGTTTTTCTTCTTCTCTTTTTTAGTAAATATTTACAGGAGAAGGGGGTACTAGCCCATTGCTCCCGGCATTTTAGTCGCCTCATACGACACGCATGGCTTACGGAGGAAAGATTCTTTTCCACTTCTACATGGACAATAGAAGAAATAAAGAAGAACAAGAGCTATTTAGAAAAAGGAGAAAAAACCTAGATGTATATATATATATATATATATATATATATATATATATATATATATATATATATATATATATATATATATATATATGTGCGTGTCTGTGAAGTGTGACCAAAGTGAAAGTAGGAGTAGCAAGATATCCCTGTTATCTAGCGTGTTTATGAGACAGAAAAAGACACCAGCAATCCTAACATCATGGAAATCAGTTACAGGTTTCTGTTTCACAGTCATCTGGCAGGACGGTAGTACTTCCCTGGGTGGTTGCTGTCTACCAACCTATTATGCTTTAATATACTGACAAACCATGTCGAGCCCAAAACATGGAGTGTCGTGTGTGAGAGAACATCCATGTGTTATCAGAAAATTGGTAAAAATCTGCTTCCTTGTTTCAAAATATAAAATAATCACATGTCAGTTTACAAGAAATCGAAATTGTCATTATTATTATTTGCTACCACTTCAGCCTCAGAGTTATTTCTGAGTTACCAGACCTTGCCACGTGGAGGCCAGTGGTTCGTCTTTAAGGTCCACCCATCCATTTACTGTGTTTTTGAAGCTTTCCCCAGGTCCATGTGTCCAGGAGTCCATCTGTGCCCCCTCAGATATTCTCCTTTCCTCACTTCCCCAAGGTCTACCTCAATAACCAGTATCCTCGTCTTTCCCAGGTCCATGTGTCCAGGAGTCCATCTGTCCGCCTTCGGATATTCTCCCTTTCCCACTCTCCCAAGGTATCCTCGCCTTTCCCAGGTTCATGTGTCCAGGAGTCCATCTGTGTCCCCTCAGATGTTCTCCTTTCCTCACTTCCCCAAGGTTTGCCCCAACAACCAGTATCCTCGTCTTTCCCAGGTCCATGTGTCCAGGAGTCTATCTGTCCGCCTTCAGATATTCTCCCTTTCCCTCTTCCCCAGGGTATCCTCGTCTTTCCCAGGTCCATGTGTCCAGGAGTCTATCTGTCCGCCTTCAGATATTCTCCCTTTCCCACTTCCCCAAGGTATCTTCGCCTTTCCCAGGTTCATGTGTCCCCTGAGATATTCTCTTTCCTCATTTCCCCAAGGTCTACCTCAGCAACCAGCATCCACCTCTTTCCCAGGTCCATGTGTCCAGGAGTCCATCTGTGTCCCGTCAGATATTCTCCTTTCCTCACTTCCCCAAGGTCTATCTCAACAACCAGTATCCTCGTCTTTCCCAGGTCCATGTGTCCAGGAGTCTATCTGTCCGCCTTCCCACTTCCCACTTCCCCAGGGTATCCTCGTCTTTCCCAGGTCCATGTGACCAGGAGTCCATCTGTGTCCCCTCAGATATTCTCGTCCATGTGACCAGGAGTCCATCTGTGTCCCCTCAGATGTTCTCCTTTCCTCACTTCCCCAAGGTCTGCCTCAACAACCAGCATCCTCGTCTTTGCCAGGTCCATGTGTCCAGGAGTCCATCTGTGTCCCCTCAGATATTCTCCTTTCCTCACTTCCCCAAGGTTTGCCTCAACAACCAGTATCCTCGTCTTTCCCAGATCCATGTGTCCAGGAGTCCATCTGTCCGCCTTCAGATATTCTCCCTTTCCCACTTCCCCAAGGTATCCTCGCCTTTCCCAGGTTCATGTGCCCAGGAGTCCATCTGTGTCCCCTCAGATGTTCTCCTTTCCTCACTTCCCCAAGGTCTGCCTCAACAACCAGCATCCTCGTCTTTCCCAGGTCCATGTGTCTAGGAGTCCATCTGTGCCCCCTCAGATATTCTCCTTTCCTCACTTCCCCAAGGTTTGCCACAACAACCAGTATCCTCGTCTTTTCCAGGTCGATGTGTCCAGGAGTCCATCTGTGTCCCCTCAGATATTCTCCTTTCCTCACTTCCCCAAGGTTTGCCTCAACAACCAGTATCCTCGTCTTTCCCAGGTCCATGTGTCCAGGAGTCTATCTGTCCGCCTTCAGATATTCTCCCTTTCCCACTTCCCCAAGGTATCCTTGCCTTTCCCAGGTTCATGTGTCCAAGAATCCATCCGTGGGCCTCCGGATGTCTCCCCTCCCTCACTTACCTTAGGATATCTTCCAGTCTCAGCCTTCCCCAGGTTATGTATCCCGAAGTCAGCTCAGCCACCCTCCGTGATCTAGCCAGATGAGAACGAGGTCTTGTTTAGCTGGTCTACGGTAGAGACTGTCCAGGTGGGTGGAATTACAGGAGGGGACACGCAGAAATCTGCGTCCTGTAATTATATCCACCAAGACAGCCTGGACCGTAGGTCAGCTAGACGCAGCCAAGCTACCGTCCAGTTCGGCCACCCAGGTCTGTACTTAATCATCAGTTTAATTGTGTTTGTGAATGTTTTATTATGTGTTGATGAATGTTTGTTTGTTAATGTGTTTGTTCACCTCCACCAGAACTGTAATAAGTGTTCAACTTTTTTAGTTTTATTTGGTTATTTATCTTATGTATTTGTGAGACGAGACACAATAGAAATAAGTCACTTTATCTTGGGTAATTTACACATATGTTACTATGTATAATAATTTGTGTAACTGTTTTTACGTGTACCTGTACTTGAACAAACTTACTTACACACACACACACTTACTTTTATGGTCATTTGCGCATTTTCACAAACACAGCTTCTTGATTCACCAACATATATACAAACACAGAACTATGCACGTGCGCGCGGGCACACACACGCGTAAAACACACTCATCGCCTCTTACACTAACATGCATGTAATAACATGCATACAAAGACACAGACACACACACACACACTCACACACACACACACACACACACACACACACACAAACACACACACACACACACACACGCACTATGAATGTTATGTAATGAAAATAAAAGCTATCAGCTGGGGATATTCGATCCTTTGACAAAAATAATTAAGATGGTGGCTGGTGCACACTGGACAGTACGACTCTGTCTAACATACTATGTTATGCTCTAATGTTTTGTGTTGTGTGAATGTTAGTTAGAATGTAAAATTAATACTGCGATGTAATGTATTGAGATGTTTAAATGTTAACATATATTATACCTTGAATGGTGTGGCACACAATGTTATTTCTTCAATCTTAATGTTTATACTATAAGTAATACTTAACGTTAACGTCCTTACCAGAGCACAGTCTAACGTAAAACCTATACATTCGTTGTTTTTTTCCAAAGGAAAATCTACTGGGCTTTCTCACATAGATTTAGAGGATCTTCAAAAGACTTGTCCTTCCATAGAGGAAACCCGGAAGTTAGCGTTAACAGACAACGTGATTCAAAAAAAGAAATTTTCTTATAAATTTGTATATAAAGAAAATCTTCTATTCAAGAATACTGTGTCAGCAGAAAATCCTAATGACGTGGGAAGAAAAATTGCTGTGAGACTATTTTGAAGATTTCTCATGATCTGCCAGTCTCTGGCCATTTTTCACATAGGAAGACTTATGAGAAGATAACGGACTTGTACTTCTGTCTTGGGATGTCTTCGGACATCTATAAGTATTGTTTGTCGTGTCACATATGTCAACTTTCCTCACAAAAGGGAAGAACTAAGAGTCCCTATGGTAAAAATGCCAATTTTCTCAGTCGCATTTGCTGGAGTTGCAGTGGATATATTTGGTCCTGTCACTCCTCGTTCATCAGGAGGTCATAAATATATGTTGACTAAGCGTCTAGCTTCCCAGAGGCGGTATCCTTGAAATCCATTACGTTAAAAGAAGTTGCAGAAGCATTACTATGTGGCTACTCTCACCGCTGGGCAACGGCGGCCAGTGCACTAGAATTAGAGAAATCTACGCATTTAAGCCTATAAATGAAAATGTGATTCATTTGATGACAGAAAAGTTAAAAAATTATGCTATAGAGGGCCATTATATCGAGGTTGGCGATATAATGTTATGCAATGGTATGGGGGTATAAGTAGGTTTATATAATACTTATATGTAAAACCCTTTGTGCCTGAAACACATCACAAGCCACTGATGTACCTGGAAAACTTCAAAGGTTCAAATAGCCGACTCTTGAGATGGGCTTTGGTTATCCAGTCCTAAAAGTTTAAAGTTGTATATATATATCTGGCTCAGAAAACCACTTCTCAGATGAAGGTATACATAGTACTTTTCCCTCTGTAATTTAACTTATTGCCTCCCACCATCTAGCGGGCTGAGGCTAAACTTCAGTTCCTGGGGTCTGATTTGCTTTAATTTCTACTCCTGGTAGTATTAACCTTACCTGGTGTGTGTTAAAGTTTGGAGAATCACTTCACCTCCTCTCTTCTGATCAGGTAGGGTGATCTACCAGGAGTATTTCTGTTCATTGTTATTGATTTACCTGGCGTGGTCAACCAGGGTAGACACTAGTTAATTGGAGCAAGATCCCTGTCTGCTGGACATAGTGGGACATTGTGACTCCTCACCTCTGAAATCTAAATTGTGGTGCTACGACCAAGCAGTGACAGGAATTTCAGAACATCGGACGTGCACCGCCACCCAGGATAACCAACACCCTTTTGAAACATCAGAAGACCATCCTGGACATAAGATACTCCTGTCTCAACATTATACTAGAACCACAGCGGCCAATTCTTATTTTTATTTAATTTTAATTAAAATCCTTTAAACATTATCATTATTATTCCTCGGTCATTCATTTATTTTTCCATTCTTTTGTTCAGGTGGAAGACGTTTCCCTGACACCTTGGTTACTATTTTTAAGGGACCTAATCGTTTTACTCTATGTAAGCCATCACCCTCTTTACTGTCTTTACTGTTATTATAAGCTATCACCATGCTGCTGCTCAGTCTTTACTGTTATTATAAGCTATCACCATGCTGCTGCTCAGTCTTTACTGTTATTATAAGCTATCACCATGCTGCTGCTCAGTCTTTACTGTTATTATAAGCTATCACCATGCTGCTGCTCAGTCTTTACTGTTATTATAAGCTATCACCATGCTGCTGCTCAGTCATATGTGAATATTTAACCATAAAAACTGTTTCCCGTCGGAGTCCTGAAGCCTCCCAGATCACGTTACACCATCACTGGTGTAACATCAGTTGTGCATCTTACATCGTCATCTTAGACTTTACACCATTTATGTCCACTTGTTATTAACTATCTTACCAGAAAACCTGCAGTTTAAATAGCTTATACAAGGAACTGGTGACTTAGATCCTGCACTTGACTTAGTTCACCTGAATCGTTCTTGTATATAGGTTTTCTGGTGACTAGTAACATCCAGTTTTCTTCTAACTGGGACGTAAGACCTGGTCACTTTAAACTGACCACCTGGGTGCCAGCTAGTGAGGCTGGCACCCAGGTGCCAAATAAGGAAAACGAAAATTTGTGTATGCAATAATTTCGCAAAAATAATTCTGAACCAGTCTCACTAGCTGGCATCCATAACCTCATCGCTGAAGATAATGGCTTCGAAAGACAGCTGTCAGTCTTTAAAACGGCAGACTCAGGTTCGATTCCTGATGGAGACTTCTTTTTCATTTTTCTTCATGTCGTTCGATTGAGACATGCCATATATTTTATAATGACCAAATTTTTAAAAAAAAGACCAGAAAAAATTCAACATTATTCACAAATTATAATTATGTTAGGAAAGTGTTTAACTAGTAATGGTCAGAGAACTTGGGAAAAGGGAAGCATTTAGAAAAACACAAGAATAACGCCAACTCCTTGGATTAAGAGACCTTCACCATAATGAGGAGGCTTTCCTTATAGATAATGTATGAAATAAAGTTTATTTTGTAACACAGATGTGTACTGTCAGCACTCAGGTCCAGGGAAAGTGTCAGCACTCAGGTCCAGGGAAAGTCAGCACTCAGCTCCAGGGAGAGTGTCAGCACTCAGGTCCAGAGAGAGTGTCAGCACTCAGGTCCAAGGAGAGTGTCAGCACTCAGATCCAGGGAGAGTGTCAGAACACAGATCCAGGGAGAGTCTCAGCACTCACGTACAGGGAGTGTGTCAGCACTCAGGTCCAGGGAAAGTGCCAGCACTCACGTACAGGTAGAGTGTCAGCACTCAGGTCCAGTGAGAGTGTCAGCACTCACGTCCAGAGAGAGTGTCAGCACTCAGGTCCAAGGAGAGTGTCAGCACTCAGATCCAGGGAGAGTGTCAGCACACAGATCCAGGGAGAGTGTCAGCACTCACGTACAGGGAGTGTGTCAGCACTCAGGTCCAGGGAAAGTGCCAGTACTCACGTACAGGTAGAGTGTCAGCACTCAGGTCCAGTGAGAGTGTCAGCACTCACGTCCAGAGAGAGTGTCAGCACTCAGCTCCAAGGAGAGTGTCAGCACACAGATCCAGGGAGAGTGTCAGCACACAGATCCAGGGAGAGAGTCAGCGCTCAGGTCCAGAGAGTGTCAGCACTCAGGTCAAGGGAGAGTGTCAGCACTCAGGTCCAGTGAGAGTGTCAGCACTCAGGTCCAAGGAGAGTGTCAGCACTCAGCTCAAGGGAGTGTCAGCACTCAGGTCCAGCGAGAGTGTCAGCACTCAGGTCCAGGGAAAGTCAGCATTCAGCTCCAGGGAGAGTGTCAGCAATCAGGTCCAGTGAGAGTGTCAGCACTCAGGTCCAGGGAAAGTCAGCATTCAGCTCCAGGGAGAGTGTCAGCTCTCAGGTCCAAGGAGAGTGTCAGCACACAGATCCAGGGAGAGTGTCAGCACACACATCCAAAGAGAGTGTCAGCACCCAGATCCAGGGAGTGTGTCAGCACTCAGGTCCAGAGAGAGTCTCAGCACTCAGGTCCAGGGAGAGTGTCAGCACTCAGGTCCAAGGAGAGTGTCTGCACTCAGGTCCAAGGAGAGTGTCAGCACTCAGTCCAAGGGGGTGTCAGCACTCAGGTCCAGGGAGAGTGTTAGCACTCAGGTTCAGGGAGAGTCAGCTCTCAGGTCGAGAGAGAGTTTCAGCACTCAGGTCCAGGGAGAGTGTCAGCACTCACGTCCAGGGAGAGTCAGCACTCAGGTCCAGGGAGAGTGTCAGCACTCAGGTCCAGTGAGAGTGTCAGCACTCAGGTCCAGGGAGAGTGTCAGCACTTAGGTCCAGGGAGAGTCAGCACTCAGCTCCAGGGAGAGTGTCAGCACTCAGGTCCAGGGAGAGTGTCAGCACTCACGTCCAGGGAGAGTCAGCACTCAGGTCCAGGGAGAGTGTCAGCACTCAGGTCCAGGGAGAGTGTCAGCACTCAGGTCAAAGGAGAGTCAGCACTCAGCTCCAAGGAGAGTGTCAGCACTCAGATCCAAGGAGAGTGTCAGCACTCAGGTCAAGAGAGAGTTTCAGCACTCAGGTCCAGGGAGAGTGTCAGCACTCAGGTCCAGGGAGAGTGTCAGCACTCAGGTCCAGGGAGAGTGTGAGCACTCAGGTCCAAGGAGAGTCAGCACTCAGGTTCAGGGAGAGTGTCAGCACTCAGGTCCAAGGAGAGTGTCAGCACCCAGGTCCAAAGAGAGTATCAGCACTCAGGTCCAAGGAGAGTGTCAGAACACAGATCCAGGGAGAGTGTCAGCACACATCCATGGAGAGTATCAGCACTCACATCCAGGGAGAGTGTCAGCACTCAGGTCCAGAGAGTGTCAGCACTCAGGTCCAGGGAGAGTTTCAGCACTCAGGTCCAGTGAGAGTGTCAGCACTCAGATCCAAGGAGAGTGTCAGCAGTCAGCTCAAGGGAGTGTCAGAACTCAGGTCCAGCGAGAGTGTCAGCACTCAGGTCCAAAGAAGGTGTCAGCACAGAGATCCAGGGAGAGTGTCAGCACACAGATTCAAAGAGAGTGTCAGCACTCAGATCCAAGAAGAGTGTCAGCACTCAGGTCCAGAGAGTCTCAGCACTCAGGTCATGGAGAGTGTCAGCACTCAGGTCCAGTGAGAGTGTCAGCACTCAGGTCCAAAGAAGGTGTCAGCACAGAGATCCAGGGAGAGTGTCAGCACACAGATTCAAAGAGAGTGTCAGCACTCAGATCCAAGAAGAGTGTCAGCACTCAGGTCCAGAGAGAGTCTCAGCACTCAGGTCATGGAGAGTGTCAGCACTCAGGTCCAGTGAGAGTGTAAGCACTCAGGTTAAAGGAGACTGTCAGCACTCAGCCAAAGGGAGTGTCAGTACTCAGGTCCAGCGAGAGTGTCAACACTCAGGTCCAGGGAGAGTGTCAGCACTCAGGTCCAGGGAGAGTGTCAGCACTCAGGTCGAGGAAGAGTCAGCACTCAGCTCCAGCGAGAGTGTCAGCACTCAGGTCCAGGGAGAGTGTGAGCACTCAGGTCCAAGGAGAGTGTCAGCACTCAGCTCCAGGGAGAGTGCCAGCACTCAGGTCCAGCGAGAGTGTCAGCACTCAGATCCAGGGAGAGTGTCAGCACTCAGATCCAGTGAGAGTGTCAGCAATCAGGTCCAGGGAGAGTGTCAGCACTCAGGTCCAGGGAGAGTGTCAGCACTCAGGTCCAGGGAGAGTCAGCACTCAGGTCCAGGGAGAGTCAGCACTCATGTCCAGGTAGAGTGTAAGCACTCAGGTCCAAGGAGAGTGTCAGCACTCAGATCCAAGGAGAGTGTCAGCACACAGATCCAGGGAGAGTGTCAGCACTCACGTACAGGGAGTGTGTCAGCACTCAGGTCCAAGGAGAGTGTCAGCACCCAGGTCCAAAGAGAGTGTCAGCACTCAGGTCCAAGGAGAGTGTCAGAACACAGATCCAGGGAGAGTGTCAGCACACAGATCCATGGAGAGTATCAGCACTCACATCCAGGGAGAGTGTCAGCACTCAGGTCCAGAGAGTGTCAGCACTCAGGTCCAGGGAGAGTTTCAGCACTCAGGTCCAGTGAGAGTGTCAGCACTCAGGTCCAAGGAGAGTGTCAGCAGTCAGCTCAAGGGAGTGTCAGAACTCAGGTCCAGCGAGAGTGTCAGCACTCAAGTCCAGGAAAATTCAGCACTCAGCTCCAGGGTGAGTGTCAGCACTCAGGTCCAGTGAGAGTGTCAGCACTCAGGTCCAAAGAAGGTGTCAGCACACAGATCCAGAGAGAGTGTCAGCACACAGATTCAAAGAGAGTGTCAGCACTCAGATCCAAGAAGAGTGTCAGCACTCAGGTCCAGAGAGAGTCTCAGCACTCAGGTCATGGAGAGTGTCAGCACTCAGGTCCAGTGAGAGTGTAAGCACTCAGGTTCAAGGAGACTGTCAGCACTCAGCCAAAGGGAGTGTCAGTACTCAGGTCCAGCGAGAGTGTCAGCACTCAGGTCCAGAGAGAGTGTCAGCACTCAGGTCCAGGGAGAGTGTCAGCACTCAGGTCGAGGAAGAGTCAGCACTCAGCTCCAGCGAGAGTGTCAGCACTCAGGTCCAGGGAGAGTGTCAGCACTCAGCTCCAGGGAGAGTGCCAGCACTCAGGTCCAGCGAGAGTGTCAGCACTCAGATCCAGGGAGAGTGTCAGCACTCAGATCCAGTGAGAGTGTCAGCAATCAGGTCCAGGGAGAGTGTCAGCACTCAGGTCCAGGGAGAGTGTCAGCACTCAGGTTCAGGGAGAGTCAGCACTCAGGTCCAGGGAGAGTCAGCACTCATGTCCAGGTAGAGTGTAAGCACTCAGGTCCAAGGAGAGTGTCAGCACTCAGATCCAGGGAGAGTGTCAGCACACAGATCCAGGGAGAGTGTCAGCACTCACGTACAGGGAGTGTGTCAGCACTCAGGTCCAGGGAAAGTGCCAGCACTCACGTACAGGTAGAGTGTCAGCACTCAGGTCCAGTGAGAGTGTCAGCACTCACGTCCAGAAAGAGTGTCAGCACTCAGCTCCAAGGAGAGTGTCAGCACACAGATCCAGGGAGAGTGTCAGCACACAGATCCAGGGAGAGAGTCAGCACTCAGGTCCAGAGAGTGTCAGCACTCAGGTCAAGGGAGAGTGTCAGCACTCAGGTCCTATGAGAGTGTCAGCACTCAGGTCCAAAGAGAGTGTCAGCACTCAGCTCAAGGGAGTGTCAGCACTCAGGTCCAGCGAGAGTGTCAGCACTCAGGTCCAGGGAAAGTCAGCATTCAGCTCCAGGGAGAGTGTCAGCAATCAGGTCCAGCGAGAGTGTCAGCACTCAGGTCCAGGGAAAGTCAGCATTCAGCTCCAGGGAGAGTGTCAGCTCTCAGGTCCAAGGAGAGTGTCAGCACACAGATCCAGGGAGAGTGTCAGCACACACATCCAAAGAGAGTGTCAGCACCCAGATCCAGGGAGAGTGTCAGCACTCAGGTCCAGAGAGAGTCTCAGCACTCAGGTCCAGGGAGAGTGTCAGCACTCAGGTCCATTGAGAGTGTCAGCACTCAGGTCCAAGGAGAGTGTCAGCACTCAGCTCAAGGGAGTGTCAGCACTCAGGTCCAAGGAGAGTGTCAGCACTCAGGTCCAAGGAGAGTGTCAGCACTCAGTCCAAGGGGGTGTCAGCACTCAGGTCCAGGGAGAGTGTTAGCAATCAGGTTCAGGGAGAGTCAGCTCTCAGGTCGAGAGAGAGTTTCAGCACTCAGGTCCAGGGAGAGTGTCAGCACTCACGTCCAGGGAGAGTCAGCACTCAGGTCCAGGGAGAGTGTCAGCACTCAGGTCCAGGGAGAGTGTCACCACTCAGGTCCAGGGAGAGTGTCAGCACTTAGGTCCAGGGAGAGTCAGCACTCAGCTCCAGGGAGAGTGTCAGCAATCAGGTCCAGGGAGAGTGTCAGCACTCAGGTCCAGGGAGAGTGTCAGCACTCAGGTCCAGGGAGAGTCAGCACTCAGGTCCAGGGAGAGTGTCAGCACTCAGGTCCAGGGAGAGTGTCAGCACTCAGGTCCAGGGAGAGTCAGCACTCAGGTCCAGGGAGTGTCAGCACTCATGTCCAGGTAGAGTGTAAGCACTCAGGTCCAAGGAGAGTGTCAGCACTCAGGTCCAGGAAGTGCGTCAGCATTCACGTCCAGGGAGAGTGTCAGCACTCAGGTCAGAGGAGAGTGTCAGCACGCAGGTTCAGGAAGAGTGTCAGCACTCAGCTCCAGGGAGAGTATCAGCACTCAGGTCCAGGGAGAGTGTCAGCACACAGGTCCAGGGAGAGTGGCAGCACTAAGGCCCAGAGAGAGTGTCAGAACTCAGGTCCAGGTATAGTGTCAGCACTCAGGTCCAGAGAGAGTGTCAGCACTCAGCTCCAGAGAGAGTGTCAACACTCAGCTATAGGGAGTGTGTCAGCACTCAGCTAGAGGGAGAGTGTCAACACTCAGTTAAAGGAAAAGTGTCAGCGCTAAGCTCCAGGGAAAGCGTCAGCACTGAGTTGCAGGGAAAGTGTTAGTACTTAGTTTAAGGGAGAGTGACAGCACTCAGCTCCAGGGAGAGTGTCAGCACTCAGTTCCATGAAGAGTGTCAGCACTCAGCTGCAGGGAGAGTGTGAGCACTCAGTTCTAGGGAGACTGTCAGCACTCAGTTCCAGGGAAAGTGTCAGCGCTGAGATGCAGGGGAGTGCAAGTACTTAGTTTAAGGGAGAGTGTCAGCACTCAGCTCCAGGGAGAGGGTCAGCACTCAGGGAGAGTGTCAGCACTCAGTCCTAGGGAGAGTGTCAGCACTCAGCTCCACGGAAAGCATCAGCTCTTACATGCAGGGGAAGTGTTAGTACTTAGTTTAAGGGAGACTGTCAGCACTCAGCTCCAGGGAGAGTGTCAGCACTCAGCTCCAGGGAGAGGGCCAGCACTCAGGGACAGGGAGAGTGTCAGCACTCAGCTTCAAAAAGTGCCAGCACTCAGTTCCATGGAAAGTGCCAGCAATCAGGGACAGGGGAAGTGTCAGCACTCAGTTCTAGGGAGAGTGTCAGCAGTCAGCTAGAGAGCTTCAGCACTCAGTTCCAGGGAAAAGTGTGAACGCTAAGCTCAAGGGAAAGTGTCCGCACTCAGCTCCAAGGAAAGCGTCAGCACTAAGTTGCAAGGAAAGTGTTAGTACTTAGTTTAAGGGAGAGTGTCAGCAGTCAGCATCAGGAAGAATTCCAGCACTCAGGGACAGGGAGAGTATCAGCACTCAGTTCCAGGGAGAATGTTAGTACTCAGTTTAAGGGAGTGTGTCAGCACTCAGCTCCAGGAAAAGTGTCAGCGCTGAGCTCCAAGGAGAGTGTTAGCACTCAGTTGTTGGGAAATTATTAGTAGTCAATTTAAGGGATAGTGTCAGGACTCAGTTTCTGGAAGAGTCTCAGCATTCAGATCCAGGGAGAGTGTCAACACCCAGCTCCAGGGAGAGTGTCAACACTCAGTTCCAGGGAGAGTGTCAACACTCAGCTCCAGGGAGAGTGTCAACACTCAGCTCCAGGGAGAGTGTCAACACTCAGCTCCAGGGAGAGTGTCAACACCCAGCTCCAGGGAGAGTGTCAACACTCAGTTCCAGGGAGAGTGTCAACACTCAGCTCCAGGGAGAGTGTCAACACTCAGCTCCAGGGAGAGTGTCAACACTCAGCTCCAGGGAGAGTGTCAACACTCAGCTCCAGGGAGAGTGTCAACACTCAGCTCCAGGGAGAGTGTCAACACTCAGCTCCAGGTAGAGTGTCAACACTCAGCTCCAGGGAGAGTGTCAGCGCTCAGCTCCAGGGAGAGTGTCAACACTCAGTTCCAGGGAGAGTGTCAACACTCAGCTTCAGGGAGAGTGTCAACACTCAGCTCCAGGGAGAGTGTCAACACTCAGCTCCAGTGAGAGTGTCAATACTCAGCTCCAGAAAGAGTGTCAGCACTCATTTCCAGAGAGAGTGTCAGCACTTAGCTCCACGGAGAGTGTCAGCACTCAGCTCCAGAGAGAGTGTCAGCGCTCAGCTCTAGGTAAAGTGTCAACACTCAGCTCCAGGGAGAGTGTCAACACTCAGCTCCAGGGAGAGTGTCAGCACTCAGCTCCAGGGAGAGGGCCAGCACTCAGGGACAGGGAGAGTGCTAGCAATAAGGGAAAGGGGAGTGTCAGCACTCAGTTTTAGGGAGAGTTTCAACACTCAGCTCCAGGGAAAGCGTCAGTACTAAGTTGCAAGGAAAGTGTTAGTGCTTAGTTTAAGGGAGAGTGTCAGCACCAAGCTACAGGGAGAGTTTCAGCACTCAGGGATAGGGAGAGTGTCTGTACTCAGCTCCAGGGAAAGCGTCAGCACTAAGTTGCAGGTAAAGTGTCGGTACTCAGTTCCAGGGAGTATGTTAGTACTCAGTTTAAGAGAGAGTGTCAGCACTCTGCTCCAGGAAAAGTGTTAGCACTCAGTTGTTGGGAAATTATTAGTAGTGTCAGCACTCAGCTCCAGGGAGAGTGTCAAAACTCAGCTCCAGTGAGAGTGTCAACACTCAGTTCCAGGGAGAGTGTCAACACTCAGTTCCAGGGAGAGTGTCAACACTCAGCTCCAGGGAGAGTGTCAACACTCAGCTCCAGGGAGAGTGTCAACACTCAGCTCCAGGGAGAGTGTCAACACCCAGCTCCAGGGAGAGTGTCAACACTCAGTTCCAGGGAGAGTGTCAACACTCAGCTCCAGGGAGAGTGTCAACACTCAGCTCCAGGGAGAGTGTCAACACTCAGCTCCAGGGAGAGTGTCAACACTCAGCTCCAGGGAGAGTGTCAACACTCAGCTCCAGGGAGAGTGTCAACACTCAGCTCCAGGTAGAGTGTCAACACTCAGCTCCAGGGAGAGTGTCAGCGCTCAGCTCCAGGGAGAGTGTCAACACTCAGTTCCAGGGAGAGTGTCAACACTCAGCTTCAGGGAGAGTGTCAACACTCAGCTCCAGGGAGAGTGTCAACACTCAGCTCCAGTGAGAGTGTCAACACTCAGCTCCAGAAAGAGTGTCAGCACTCATTTCCAGAGAGAGTGTCAGCACTTAGCTCCACGGAGAGTGTCAGCACTCAGCTCCAGAGAGAGTGTCAGCGCTCAGCTCTAGGTAAAGTGTCAACACTCAGCTCCAGGGAGAGTGTCAACACTCAGCTCCAGGGAGAGTGTCAGCACTCAGCTCCAGGGAGAGGGCCAGCACTCAGGGACAGGGAGAGTGCTAGCAATAAGGGAAAGGGGAGTGTCAGCACTCAGTTTTAGGGAGAGTTTCAACACTCAGCTCCAGGGAAAGCGTCAGTACTAAGTTGCAAGGAAAGTGTTAGTGCTTAGTTTAAGGGAGAGTGTCAGCACCAAGCTACAGGGAGAGTTTCAGCACTCAGGGATAGGGAGAGTGTCTGTACTCAGCTCCAGGGAAAGCGTCAGCACTAAGTTGCAGGTAAAGTGTCGGTACTCAGTTCCAGGGAGTATGTTAGTACTCAGTTTAAGAGAGAGTGTCAGCACTCTGCTCCAGGAAAAGTGTTAGCACTCAGTTGTTGGGAAATTATTAGTAGTGTCAGCACTCAGCTCCAGGGAGAGTGTCAAAACTCAGCTCCAGTGAGAGTGTCAACACTCAGTTCCAGGGAGAGTGTCAACACTCAGCTCCAGGGAGAGTGTCAACACTCAGCTCAGGGAGAGTGTCAACACTCTCCAGGGAGAGTGTCAACACTCAGTTCCAGGGAGAGTGTCAACACTCAGCTCCAGGGAGAGTGTCAACACTCAGCTCCACGGAGAGTGTCAGCACTCAGCTCCAGAGAGAGTGTCAGCGCTCAGCTCCATGGAGAGTGTCAACACTCAGCTCCAGGGAGATTGTCAACACTCAGCTCCAGGGAGAGTGTCAACACTCAGCTCCAGGGAGAGTGTCAGCGCTCAGCTCCAGGGAGAGTGTCAACACTCAGTTCCAGGGAGAGTGTCAACACTCAGCTCCAGGGAGAGTGTCAACACTCAGCTCCAGGGAGAGTGTCAACACTCAGCTCCAGGGAGAGTGTCAACACTCAGCTCCAGGGAGAGTGTCAACACTCAGCTCCAGGGAGAGTGTCAACACTCAGCTCCAGTGAGAGGGTCAACACTCAGCTCCAGAAAGAGTGTCAGCACTCATTTCCAGAGAGAGTGTCAGCACTTAGCTCCACGGAGAGTGTCAGCACTCAGCTCCAGAGAGAGTGTCAGCGCTCAGCTCTAGGTAAAGTGTCAACACTCAGCTCTAGGTAAAGTGTCAACACTCAGCTCCAGGGAGAGTGTCAACACTCAGCTCCAGGGAGAGTGTCAGCACTCAGCTCCAGGGAGAGGGCCAGCACTCAGGGACAGGGAGAGTGCTAGCAATAAGGGAAAGGGGAGTGTCAGCACTCAGTTTTAGGGAGAGTTTCAACACTCAGCTCCAGGGAAAGCGTCAGCACTAAGTTGAAAGGAAAGTGTTAGTGCTTAGTTTAAGGGAGAGTGTCAGCACCAAGCTACAGGGAGAGTTTCAGCACTCAGGGATAGGGAGAGTGTCTGTACTCAGCTCCAGGGAAAGCGTCAGCACTAAGTTGCAGGTAAAGTGTCGGTACTCAGTTCCAGGGAGTATGTTAGTACTCAGTTTAAGAGAGAGTGTCAGCACTCTGCTCCAGGAAAAGTGTTAGCACTCAGTTGTTGGGAAATTATTAGTAGTGTCAGCACTCAGCTCCAGGGAGAGTGTCAAAACTCAGCTCCAGTGAGAGTGTCAACACTCAGCTCCAGGGAGAGTGTCAAAACTCAGCTCCAGTGAGAGTGTCAACACTCAGCTCCAGGGAGAGTGTCAACACTCAGCTCCAGGGAGAGTGTCAACACTCAGCTCCAGGGAGAGTGTCAACACTCAGCTCCAGGGAGAGTGTCAACACTCAGCTCCAGGGAGAGTGTCAACACTCAGCTCCAGGGAGAGTGTCAACACTCAGCTCCAGGGAGAGTGTCAGCACTCAGCTTCAGGGAGAGTGTCAACAGTCAGCTCCAGAGAGAGTGTCAGCACTCAGCTTCAGGGAGAGTGTCAACACTCAGCTCCAAAGAGAGTGTCAGCAAAGAGCTCCAGGGAGAGTGTCAACCCTCAGCTCCAGGGAGAGTGTCAACACTCAGCTCCAGGGAGAGTGTCAGCACTCAGCTCCATGGAGAGTGTCAACACTCAGCTCCAGGGAGAGTGTCAACACTCAGCTCCAGGGAGAGTGTCAACACTCAGCTCCAGGGAGAGTGTCAGCACTCAGCTCCAGGGAGATTGTCAACACTCAGCTCCAGGTAGAGTGTCAACACTCAGCTCCAGGGAGAGTGTCAACACTCAGCTCCAGGGAGAGTGTCAACACTCAGCTCCAGGGAGAGTGTCAACACTCAGCTCCAGGGAGAGTGTCAACACTCAGCTCCAGGGAGAGTGTCAGCACTCAGCTCAAGGGAGAGTGTCAACACTCAGCTCCAGGGAGAGTGTCAGCACTCAGCTCCAGGGAGAGTGTCAACACTCAGCTCCAGGGAGAGTGTCAGCAACCAGCTCCAGGGAGAGTGTCAACACTCAGCTCAGGGAGAGTGTCAACACTCAGCTCCAGGGAGAGTGTCAGCACTCAGCTCCAGGGAGAGTGTCAGCACTCAGCTTCAAAAAGTGCCAGCACTCAGTTCCAAGGAAAGTGCCAGCAATCAGGGACAGGGGAAGTGTCAGCACTCAGTTCTAGGGAGAGTGTCAGCAGTCAGCTAGAGAGCTTCAGCACTCAGTTCCAGGGAAAAGTGTGAACGCTAAGCTCAAGGGAAAGTGTCCGCACTCAGCTCCAAGGAAAGCGTCAGCACTAAGTTGCAAGGAAAGTGTTAGTACTTAGTTTAAGGGAGAGTGTCAGCAGTCAGCATCAGGAAGAATTCCAGCACTCAGGGACAGGGAGAGTATCAGCACTCAGTTCCAGGGAGAATGTTAGTACTCAGTTTAAGGGAGTGTGTCAGCACTCAGCTCCAGGAAAAGTGTCAGCGCTGAGCTCCAAGGAGAGTGTTAGCACTCAGTTGTTGGGAAATTATTAGTAGTCAATTTAAGGGATAGTGTCAGGACTCAGTTTCTGGAAGAGTCTCAGCATTCAGATCCAGGGAGAGTGTCAACACCCAGCTCCAGGGAGAGTGTCAACACTCAGTTCCAGGGAGAGTGTCAACACTCAGCTCCAGGGAGAGTGTCAACACTCAGCTCCAGGGAGAGTGTCAACACTCAGCTCCAGGGAGAGTGTCAACACCCAGCTCCAGGGAGAGTGTCAACACTCAGTTCCAGGGAGAGTGTCAACACTCAGCTCCAGGGAGAGTGTCAACACTCAGCTCCAGGGAGAGTGTCAACACTCAGCTCCAGGGAGAGTGTCAACACTCAGCTCCAGGGAGAGTGTCAACACTCAGCTCCAGGGAGAGTGTCAACACTCAGCTCCAGGTAGAGTGTCAACACTCAGCTCCAGGGAGAGTGTCAGCGCTCAGCTCCAGGGAGAGTGTCAACACTCAGTTCCAGGGAGAGTGTCAACACTCAGCTTCAGGGAGAGTGTCAACACTCAGCTCCAGGGAGAGTGTCAACACTCAGCTCCAGTGAGTGTCAACACTCAGCTCCAGAAAGAGTGTCAGCACTCATTTCCAGAGAGAGTGTCAGCACTTCGCTCCACGGAGAGTGTCAGCACTCAGCTCCAGAGAGAGTGTCAGCGCTCAGCTCTAGGTAAAGTGTCAACACTCAGCTCCAGGGAGAGTGTCAACACTCAGCTCCAGGGAGAGTGTCAGCACTCAGCTCCAGGGAGAGGGCCAGCACTCAGGGACAGGGAGAGTGCTAGCAATAAGGGAAAGGGGAGTGTCAGCACTCAGTTTTAGGGAGAGTTTCAACACTCAGCTCCAGGGAAAGCGTCAGTACTAAGTTGCAAGGAAAGTGTTAGTGCTTAGTTTAAGGGAGAGTGTCAGCACCAAGCTACAGGGAGAGTTTCAGCACTCAGGGATAGGGAGAGTGTCTGTACTCAGCTCCAGGGAAAGCGTCAGCACTAAGTTGCAGGTAAAGTGTCGGTACTCAGTTCCAGGGAGTATGTTAGTACTCAGTTTAAGAGAGAGTGTCAGCACTCTGCTCCAGGAAAAGTGTTAGCACTCAGTTGTTGGGAAATTATTAGTAGTGTCAGCACTCAGCTCCAGGGAGAGTGTCAAAACTCAGCTCCAGTGAGAGTGTCAACACTCAGTTCCAGGGAGAGTGTCAACACTCAGCTCCAGGGAGAGTGTCAACACTCAGCTCCAGGGAGAGTGTCAACACTCAGCTCCAGGGAGAGTGTCAACACTCAGTTCCAGGGAGAGTGTCAACACTCAGCTCCAGGGAGAGTGTCAACACTCAGCTCCATGGAGAGTGTCAACACTCAGCTCCAGGGAGATTGTCAACACTCAGCTCCAGGGAGAGTGTCAACACTCAGCTCCAGGGAGAGTGTCAGCGCTCAGCTCTAGGGAGAGTGTCAACACTCAGTTCCAGGGAGAGTGTCAACACTCAGCTCCAGGGAGAGTGTCAACACTCAGCTCCAGGGAGAGTGTCAACACTCAGCTCCAGGGAGAGTGTCAACACTCAGTTCCAGGGAGAGTGTCAACACTCAGCTCCAGGGAGAGTGTCAACACTCAGCTCCAGGGAGAGTGTCAACACTGAGCTCCAGTGAGAGGGTCAACACTCAGCTCCAGAAAGAGTGTCAGCACTCATTTCCAGAGAGAGTGTCAGCACTTAGCTCCACGGAGAGTGTCAGCACTCAGCTCCACGGAGAGTGTCAGCACTCAGCTCCAGAGAGAGTGTCAGCGCTCAGCTCTAGGTAAAGTGTCAACACTCAGCTCCAGGGAGAGTGTCAACACTCAGCTCCAGGGAGAGTGTCAGCACTCAGCTCCAGGGAGAGGGCCAGCACTCAGGGACAGGGAGAGTGCTAGCAATAAGGGAAAGGGGAGTGTCAGCACTCAGTTTTAGGGAGAGTTTCAACACTCAGCTCCAGGGAAAGCGTCAGCACTAAGTTGCAAGGAAAGTGTTAGTGCTTAGTTTAAGGGAGAGTGTCAGCACCAAGCTACAGGGAGAGTTTCAGCACTCAGGGATAGGGAGAGTGTCTGTACTCAGCTCCAGGGAAAGCGTCAGCACTAAGTTGCAGGTAAAGTGTCGGTACTCAGTTCCAGGGAGTATGTTAGTACTCAGTTTAAGAGAGAGTGTCAGCACTCTGCTCCAGGAAAAGTGATAGCACTCAGTTGTTGGGAAATTATTAGTAGTGTCAGCACTCAGCTCCAGGGAGAGTGTCAAAACTCAGCTCCAGTGAGAGTGTCAACACTCAGTTCCAGGGAGAGTGTCAACACTCAGCTCCAGGGAGAGTGTCAACACTCAGCTCCAGGGAGAGTGTCAACACTCAGCTCCAGGGAGAGTGTCAACACTCAGCTCCAGGGAGAGTGTCAACACTCAGCTCCAGGGAGAGTGTCAACACTCAGCTCCAGGGAGAGTGTCAACACTCAGCTCCAGGGAGAGTGTCAACACTCAGCTCCAGGGAGAGTGTCAGCACTCAGCTCCAGGGAGATTGTCAACACTCAGCTCCAGGTAGAGTGTCAACACTCAGCTCCAGGGAGAGTGTCAACACTCAGCTCCAGGGAGAGTGTCAACACTCAGCTCCAGGGAGAGTGTCAACACTCAGCTCCAGGGAGAGTGTCAACACTCAGCTCCAGGGAGAGTGTCAGCACTCAGCTCAAGGGAGAGTGTCAACACTCAGCTCCAGGGAGAGTGTCAGCACTCAGCTCCAGGGAGAGTGTCAACACTCAGCTCCAGGGAGAGTGTCAGCAACCAGCTCCAGGGAGAGTGTCAACACTCAGCTCAGGGAGAGTGTCAACACTCAGCTCCAGGGAGAGTGTCAGCACTCAGCTCCAGGGAGAGTGTCAACACTCAGCTCCAGGGAGAGTGTCAACACTCAGCTCCAGGGAGAGTGTCAACACTCAGCGCCAGGGAGAGTGTCAGCACTCAGCTCCAGGGAGAGTGTCAACACTCAGCTCCAGGGAGAGTGTCAGCACTCAGCTCCAGGGAGAGTGTCAACACTCAGCTCAAGGGAGAGTGTCAACACTCAGCTCCAGGGAGAGTGTCAACACTCAGCTCCAGGGAGAGTGTCAACACTCTGCTCCAGGGAGAGTGTCAACACTCAGCTCCAGGGAGAGTGTCAACACTCAGCTCCAGGGAGAGTGTCAACACTATGCTCCAGGGAGAGTGTCAACACTCAGCTCCAAGGAGAGTGCCAGTACTCAGTTCCTGGTGGAGTGTTAACACTCAGCTCCCGGGAGGTGTCAACACAGTTCCAGGGAGAGTGCCAGCACTCAGCTCCAGTGACAGTGTCAACACTCAGCTCCAGGGAGAGTGTCAGCACTCAGCTCCAGGGAGAGTGTCAACACTCAGCTCCAGGGAGAGTGTCAACACTCAGCTCCAGGGAGAGTGTCAGCACTCAGCTCCAGGGAGAGTGTCAACACTCAGCTCAAGGGAGAGTGTCAACACTCAGCTCCAGGGAGAGTGTCAACACTCAGCTCCAGGGAGAGTGTCAACACTATGCTCCAGGGAGAGTGTCAACACTCAGCTCCAAGGAGAGTGCCAGTACTCAGTTCCTGGTGGAGTGTTAACACTCAGCTCCCGGGAGGTGTCAACACAGTTCCAGGGAGAGTGCCAGCACTCAGCTCCAGTGAGAGTGTAAAGACTCAGCTCCATGGAGAGTGTCAACACTCAGCTCCAGGGAGAGCGTCAACACTCAGCTCCAGGGAGAGTGTCAGCACTAAGGTCCAGAGAGAGTGTCAGCCCTCAGCTCCAGGAAGAGTGTCAGCACTCAGCTCCAGTGAGAGTGTCAGCACTCAGCTCCAGGGAGAGTGTCAGCACTCAGTTCCAGAGAGAGTGTCAGCACTCAGCTCCAGGGAGAGTGACAGCACTCAGCGACAGGGAGAAGGCCAGCACTCAGCGACAGGGAGAGTGCCAGCAATAAGGGAAAGGGGAGTGTAAGCACTCAGTTTTAGGGAGAGTTTCAACACTCAGCTCCAGGGAAAGCGTCAGCACTGAGTTGCAGGGAAAGTGTTAGTACTAGTTTAGGGGAGAGTGACAGCCCTCAGCTCCAGGGAGAGTGTCAGCACTCAGTTCCATGAAGAGTGTCACCACTAAGCTGCAGGGACAGTGTCAGCAGTCAGTTCTAGGGGGAGAGTCAGCACTCAGTTCCAGGGAGTGTCAGCTCTCAGCTGTAGGGAAAGTGTCAGCACTCAGCTCCAGGGAAAGCGTCAGCACTCAGATGCAGGGAAACTGTTAGTACTTAGTTTACGGGAGAGTGTCAGCACTCAGCTCCAGGAAGAGTGTCAGCACTCAGTTCCATAGAGAGTGTCACCACTCAGCTGCAGGGAGAGTGTCAACACTCAGTTCTAGGGAGAGTGTCGGCACTCAGCTCCAGAAAGAGTGTCAGCACTCATTTCCAGAGAGTGTCAGCACTCAGCTCCACGGAGAGTGTCAGCGCTCAGCTCTAGGTAAAGTGTCAACACTCAGCTCCAGGGAGAGTGTCAACACTCAGCTCCAGGGAGAGTGTCAACACTCAGCTCCAGGGAGAGTGTCAACACTCAGCTCCAGGGAGAGTGTCAACACTCAGCTCCAGGGAGAGTGTCAACACTCAGCTCCAGGGAGAGTGTCAACACTCAGCTCCAGGGAGAGTGTCAACACTCAGCTCCAGGGAGAGTGTCAACACTCAGCTCCAGGGAGAGTGTCAACACTCAGCTCCAGGGAGAGTGTCAACACTCAGCTCCAGGGAGAGTGTCAACACTCAGCTCCAGGGAGAGTGTCAACACTCAGCTCCAGGGAGAGTGTCAACACTCAGCTCCAGGGAGAGTGTCAACACTCAGCTCCAGGGAGAGTGTCAACACTCAGCTCCAGGGAGAGTGTCAACACTCAGCTCCAGGGAGAGTGTCAACACTCAGCTCCAGGGAGAGTGTCAACACTCAGCTCCAGGGAGAGTGTCAACACTCAGCTCCAGGGAGAGTGTCAACACTCAGCTCCAGGGAGAGTGTCAACACTCAGCTCCAGGGAGAGTGTCAACACTCAGCTCCAGGGAGAGTGTCAACACTCAGCTCCAGGGAGAGTGTCAACACTCAGCTCCAGGGAGAGTGTCAACACTCAGCTCCAGGGAGAGTGTCAACACTCAGCTCCAGGGAGAGTGTCAACACTCAGCTCCAGGGAGAGTGTCAACACTCAGCTCCAGGGAGAGTGTCAACACTCAGCTCCAGGGAGAGTGTCAACACTCAGCTCCAGGGAGAGTGTCAACACTCAGCTCCAGGGAGAGTGTCAACACTCAGCTCCAGGGAGAGTGTCAACACTCAGCTCCAGGGAGAGTGTCAACACTCAGCTCCAGGGAGAGTGTCAACACTCAGCTCCAGGGAGAGTGTCAACACTCAGCTCCAGGGAGAGTGTCAACACTCAGCTCCAGGGAGAGTGTCAACACTCAGCTCCAGGGAGAGTGTCAACACTCAGCTCCAGGGAGAGTGTCAACACTCAGCTCCAGGGAGAGTGTCAACACTCAGCTCCAGGGAGAGTGTCAACACTCTGCTCCAGTGAGAGTGTCAACACTCAGCTCCATCCAGGGAGAGTGTCAACACTATGCTCCAGGGAGAGTGTCAACACTCAGCTGCAGGGAGAGTGTCAACACTCAGCTCCAGGGAGAGTGTCAACACTCAGCTCCAGGGAGAGTGTCAACACTCAGCTCTAGGGAGAGTGTCAACACTATGCTCCAGGGAGAGTGTCAACACTCTGCTCCAGGGAGAGTGTCAACACTCAGCTCCAGGGAGAGTGTCAACACTCAGCTCCAGGGAGAGTGTCAACACTCAGCTCCAGGGAGAGTGTCAACACTCAGCTCCAGGGAGAGTGTCAACACTCAGCTCCAGGGAGAGTGTCAACACTCAGCTCCAGGGAGAGTGTCAACACTCAGCTCCAGGGAGAGTGTCAACACTCAGCTCCAGGGAGAGTGTCAACACTCAGCTCCAGGGAGAGTGTCAACACTCAGCTCCAGGGAGAGTGTCAACACTCAGCTCGAGAGAGAGTGTCAACACTCAGCTCCAGGGAGAGTGTCAACACTCAGCTCCAGGGAGAGTGTCAACACTCAGCTCCAGGGAGAGTGTCAACACTCAGCTCTAGGGAGAGTGTCAACACTATGCTCCAGGGAGAGTGTCAACACTCAGCTGCAGGGAGAGCGTCAACACTCAGCTCCAGGGAGAGTGTCAACACTCAGCTCCAGGGAGAGTGTCAACACTCAGCTCCAGGGAGAGTGTCAACACTCAGCTCCAGGGAGAGTGTCAACACTCAGCTCCAGGGAGAGTGTCAACACTCAGCTCCAGGGAGAGTGTCAACACTCAGCTCCAGGGAGAGTGTCAACACTCAGCTCCAGGGAGAGTGTCAACACTCAGCTCCAGGGAGAGTGTCAACACTCAGCTCCAGAGAGAGTGTCAACACTCAGCTCCAGGGAGAGTGTCAACACTCAGCTCCAGGGAGAGTGTCAACACTCAGCTCCAGGGAGAGTGTCAACACTCAGCTCCAGGGAGAGTGTCAACACTCAGCTGCAGGGAGAGTGTCAACACTCAGCTCCAGGGAGAGTGTCAACACTATGCTCCAGGGAGAGTGTCAACACTCAGCTGCAGGGAGAGTGTCAACACTCAGCTCCAGGGAGAGTGTCAACACTCAGCTCCAGGGAGAGTGTCAACACTCAGCTCTAGGGAGAGTGTCAACACTATGCTCCAGGGAGAGTGTCAACACTCAGCTGCAGGGAGAGCGTCAACACTATGCTCCAGGGAGAGTGTCAACACTCAGCTCCAGGGAGAGTGTCAACACTCAGCTGCAGGGAGAGTGTCAACACTATGCTCCAGGGAGAGTGTCAACACTCAGCTGCAGGGAGAGTGTCAACACTCAGCTCCAGGGAGAGTGTCAACACTCAGCTCCAGGGAGAGTGTCAACACTCAGCTCCAGGGAGAGTGTCAACACTCAGCTCCAGGGAGAGTGTCAACACTCAGCTCCAGGGAGAGTGTCAACACTCAGCTCCAGGGAGAGTGTCAACACTCAGCTCCAGGGAGAGTGTCAACACTCAGCTGCAGGGAGAGTGTCAACACTCAGCTCCAGGGAGAGCGTCAGCACTCAGTTCTAGGAAGAGTGTCGGCACTGTGAGGGAGTAAGAAAATATGTGAAGGTGTGAGAAAGTATGAGAGGGAGGAGTATGTGAGAAAGGCGACGGAAAGTGCTTGAAAATAAGGGGAAGGTAGAATGTCAGAGTGCGAGGATGAAAAATAGGAAGAGGAGAGAGGAAGATGTGGAAGAAAGATGACCATCTTGTAGACAGTAAAAGGAGAAACACGTCAAATTGGAAGATGGAACAGGTGTACAATTCCTCTCATTGCCTGCTTTAATATGTGTATTATTCCTCTCATTGCCTACTATAATATGGTGTATAATTCCTCTCATTGCGTACTCTGATATGTGTATAATTCCTCTCATTGCCTACTTTAATATGGTGTATAATTCCTCTCATTGCATACTATAATATGGTGTATAATTTCTCTCATTGCCTACTATAATATGTGAACAATTCCTCTCATTCCCTACTATAATATGGTGTATAATTCCTGTCATTGCCTACTATAATATGGTGTATAATTCCTCTCTTTGCCTACTATAATATGGTGTATAATTCCTCTCATTGCCTACTATAGTACGGTGTATAATTCCTCTCATTGCCTGTTATAATATAGTGTATAATTCCTCTCATTCCCTGTTATAATATGGTATTATACTGAAGAATATAATTGCCATATAAAAGGACACAGATGCAGCTAATGTAATAATAATAGAATTATCTACAACATATTAGATAAAAGAACACATCACTTGCATCTGTGTTCTTTTACATAATACTTTGTAGATAATTTCTATTAATTTCTAAGAATATAATTACAGAGACAAAGGGATTAAAATTACTTCATTACCAAAGTCAAAGGCCAAACTACCTGCATTTCGGTAGGTTAATTTACTTAAAAGATAGTTTACAGTAGTTTTTAGCACTATGTCTGGTAGTTTTGAACTGTATCAGAGGCTGAATGTGACACTCAAGCTTCTCTTCATAAATGAGAAGATGCTAAAAAATATTCAGAAATAATTACTGTAGCTACGACAGTTTCAGAAGTTTCCTTTCAACATTGAAGGTTATAATGACTGTTATAGTGAAAGTTATAGTGACTGTTATAGTGAAAGTTATAATGACTGTTATAGTGAAAGTTATAGTGACTGGAGTCTCTTTGGTTACAGTAACTATCAACAAAATGTTTGTGAGAGATCTAAGAATGTGGAAACAAGATAAGTCAAATACAGTGGCTGCTCTTTACCATATGAAACCAGAAATAATAATTTAGTAAATAAATAAATCTCTCTTTCTCTCTTAGTATCTTCTTCACATCTTCATTTATATCAATATCTCTATATTAATACTCAAAAAATCAGATAGAAAATATAATTTATCATTTCAGGAGACACCATCACCGCACTGGCTGCTCTTAACCACCTAAATCAGCTGTCATCTCTCTCACCCTGTTAACTAGTCAATAATCGTGTTATCTTCATTGAACTGAATTGTATTTGTAGATGTTGAGACTCATCCTTGCCTCCTAGATTACTGTGATCAGCATCACTGATCTGTGGCATCGTAGACCTCATCATAGCTATTTCTCGTGTTTTCAGAAACATTCGAATCGAATCGAAGAAGACGACGAGAGCTGTCGTTAGATGGGAAGGAAGAAGGATAAGGAAAGATGGAAATAACTGGAAAAAGATGGGAAGGAGGGGAAGAGGAGGAATCAAGGGAAGTTGTCCAACCACTTTGGGACATGTGGTACCGAAGTACTAGAGGCGTAGATGGAGAGGCTTGAATGATGTCGTTACTTGGCTATTTAGGAGAGGATAGCGAAGGCAGCGGCAGGAGCTGAGAGTGTCAGTAGGCAGCAAACAGGAGGAGTTAGTTATTTTCTTGATCCGTTTGTCAATGCTTTGAATTTTGTTTTAGAGAATTGTGTCACACATATGGGAGAGCTGTAGAAGAGTTCGTTGGTTTGGAGTTGGTGGATTATCTGGTTGACGGTAGGGAATGGCTTTTCGTCGGTGGTGTACGTTGCAGTGTTGTCTTGGAGGTGTTTGATGAGTTCTAGGCGAGTCATTGGGCTGGGGTATTGTGTCGTGGTGAAGAACATGAGTCCTTTGTGTTTAACCCATAGTGTTCCAGGTAATCGACGTGAGTGAGGTCGAGAAGGCGGTGGTGGAGTTGAGGAAGGTGGTGTTGATGACGGAGGTAGGGTAGGATCTTGGTTGTCGTGGTGTGACAAGCCAGTTGACCAATAGCAGGCGTGGTGCTGTCTTGGATGTTGTCAGGTGAATGTTGATTGGAGGATTCAGAAGAGGATGAGTCGTCGTTATCAATTATTAATTTCTTCATGTCATCCGGCGCTTCAAAACTGACGATCTTCGGGATTATTTTCAAAATCTCAACTGATGGTGGACTTGCAGGGAAGTTAAATGATGGCATGTTGTTAAGTGCAAGAAGTTCATTAATAGTCGTGTTGAAAGAGCCAGGTTTTGCAGCATTTTGCATGTGAGCAAACATCATGCAGTAATAGAATTTGGTAGAGATATCGTCAGGTGGAGGTTGAGTAGTGAGAGGTGGTGGAGACGACTGTTGAGTGGCTTGTAGAATCTTGGATGTTGTTGATTGAATCTTTGCAATTGCAGCGTATGAAGGAGAGGTTCCAGATGACTTCTTTGTTTCTTCCTTCAGTTTCTTAGAGAGGATATCCTTACTCACTGGACATTTGGCTGCAAGAGTATGGTGGTCACTCTTACAGTTGATGCAAGTGGGAGCAGCAGTGGAAGAGTGTTCGCATCGCTATTGGGCCGTGCGGACGTGCTGCGCAGTAGCTCCTGATTGAGTTGGCTTTTGCGCAGTGTTGACGTGTACTTGGCTCTGTGAAGACCTGTTTGCGCGCTCTCTAGAATTGAAGCAAGATGCCCTCCATCGAGCAACTTTACCAACAGCTTAAGGAAGAATTGAGGTTGGCGAATATGGAAATTCGGCGACTGACCGAGGAAAACAAAAAGATTCGTAGTAGTCCTCCTGTTTTGAGTCCTCAGGTCAAGAAGGGAAACTGGTCAGTGGCTGGACAGCAGGGAAAGAAGTTGACGATCAAGAAAACGAATGGAAAGGTAGAAACGGTGAAGAAGAAAGAGACTGCCGTAGAAACTGTTGTGGAAACATCTAATACATTCTCAGTGCTACCCGACGAATGTGAGTCGACTACTGGGAACGTCACGACGAACGACACCAAGGAAGGTACGAATATTGTTGTTGTTGGGGATAGCCAAGTTAGGTACATGGATAGGGCGTTCTGCTTGAAGGACAGGAGTAGGAGACAAAGAGTTTGCTTTCCTGGGGCTGGGATGGAGGATATTGTTAGCCGTCTGGATGACATCATGAGAGGTAATGGGAGCAATCCTATTATCTGTCTCAGTGCTGGAGGCAACGATGTTGGCAGACGTAGGAGTGAAGACCTGATTAGCAGGTATAGGTCAGCAATAGAAATAATTAGGAGTAAGGGTGGGAACCCTCTCATATGTGGTATTTTGCCAGGGAGGGGAGTTGGAAATGAATGGTTGTCCAGGGCAATTGGTGTCAATTGCTGGCTGGACAAATACTGTAAGGAAAATGCGGTAACATTCATTGACAACTGGGACCTCTTCTATGGCAGAAGTGACATGTATGCCAGGGATGGGGTTCATTTATCTAGGTGTCGGGTGGGAGCACTGGCAACTGCAGTGGAGGGAGCAGTTAGGACTTTAAACTAGGAATAGTTAGTAGTATGGGTTTTGGCAGGAAAACAGTGAAGTCCCAGTGTAGTAATATTACGAGTTCTAGGGGAACTAGTAATAATAAGAACGAGGTAGATATTGAAAAGCCAGGGACCTTGGGTGATAAGGACAGTAATAGGTTTAGTAGAAAAACAGAAATGAGCAGGAAGGGTAAAGAGAAAGGAGAGTCTTTCAATGTTTATTATGCTAATTGCCGTAGTGCTAGGAATAAGATGGACGAGTTGAGATTAGTTGCTAGTGCAGGTAACATTGATGTATTTGCCTTAACTGAGACGTGGTTTAATTCAAAAAGTCGGGACATGCCTGCGGAATGTCATATTCAGGGTTTTAAATTGTTCCAAGAAGATAGAAGTATTGGGAACGGGGGTGGGGTGGCATTGTATGTCCGAGATCGCTTGAACTGTTGCATAAAAACGGGTATTAAGTCTGAAGTAACACATACAGAGTCTGTTTGGATAGAATTTTCAGAGGGGCATGAAAAACTGATTTTAGGAGTGATATACCGTCCCCCAAACTTAGATAGGTACCAAGGGAAACTACTGTGGGAGGAAATTGTTAAGGCCACAAGGCACGATAATGTAGTAATTCTAGGAGACTTTAACTTTAGTCATGTTGATTGGAATTTCTTGACTGGGAATTTAGAATCATACGACTTCTTAGAAGTATTTCAGGATTGTTTTTTGAAGCAGTTTGTGACAGAACCTACAAGGGGAAATAACCTGCTTGACTTAGTTATGGCAAACAATGACTCCCTTGTTAATAATTTAGAAATTTCAGAGGAATTGGGTGCTAGCGACCACAAATCAATTACATGTAGCATTGAATGGAAGTACGATAGTAGCGATAACTCAGTAACAGTCCCAGATTTTCGCTTAGCAGATTACGATGGGCTTAGAGAACACTTATCATCTGTTGACTGGGGTAACGAAGAGAGCTATCAATGTGACAGTTTTCTGAACACTGTACATGCTGCTCAAAGAGCGTTTATCCCATATAAAGAAATTAGATCAAATAGAAATGACCCAAAATGGATGAATAATAGGCTCAAATATCTACTAGGGCATAAGAAAGGAATTTATAGGCGTATCAAAAGAGGTGAGGGTCATCAGTTTCCCTTCTTGACCTGAGGACTCAAAACAGGAGGACTACTACGAATCTTTTTGTTTTCCTCGGTCAGTCGCCGAATTTCCATATTCGCCAACCTCAATTCTTCCTTAAGCTGTTGGTAAAGTTGCTCGATGGAGGGCATCTTGCTTCAATTCTAGAGAGCGCGCAAACAGGTCTTCACAGAGCCAAGTACACGTCAACACTGCGCAAAAGCCAACTCAATCAGGAGCTACTGCGCAGCACGTCCGCACGGCCCAATAGCGATGCGAACACTCTTCCACTGCTGCTCCCACTTGCATCAACTGTAAGAGTGACCACCATACTCTTGCAGCCAAATGTCCAGTGAGTAAGGATATCCTCTCTAAGAAACTGAAGGAAGAAACAAAGAAGTCATCTGGAACCTCTCCTTCATACGCTGCAATTGCAAAGATTCAATCAACAACATCCAAGATTCTACAAGCCACTCAACAGTCGTCTCCACCACCTCTCACTACTCAACCTCCACCTGACGATATCTCTACCAAATTCTATTACTGCATGATGTTTGCTCACATGCAAAATGCTGCAAAACCTGGCTCTTTCAACACGACTATTAATGAACTTCTTGCACTTAACAACATGCCATCATTTAACTTCCCTGCAAGTCCACCATCAGTTGAGATTTTGAAAATAATCCCGAAGATCGTCAGTTTTGAAGCGCCGGATGACATGAAGAAATTAATAATTGATAACGACGACTCATCCTCTTCTGAATCCTCCAATCAACATTCACCTGACAACATCCAAGACAGCACCACGCCTGCTATTGGTCAACTGGCTTGTCACACCACGACAACCAAGATCCTACCCTACCTCCGTCATCAACACCACCTTCCTCAACTCCACCACCGCCTTCTCGACCTCACTCACGTCGATTACCTGGAACACTATGGGTTAAACACAAAGGACTCATGTTCTTCACCACGACACAATACCCCAGCCCAATGACTCGCCTAGAACTCATCAAACACCTCCAAGACAACACTGCAACGTACACCACCGACGAAAAGCCATTCCCTACCGTCAACCAGATAATCCACCAACTCCAAACCAACGAACTCTTCTACAGCTCTCCCATATGTGTGACACAATTCTCTAAAACAAAATTCAAAGCATTGACAAACGGATCAAGAAAATAACTAACTCCTCCTGTTTGCTGCCTACTGACACTCTCAGCTCCTGCCGCTGCCTTCGCTATCCTCTCCTAAATAGCCAAGTAACGACATCATTCAAGCCTCTCCATCTACGCCTCTAGTACTTCGGTACCACATGTCCCAAAGTGGTTGGACAACTTCCCTTGATTCCTCCTCTTCCCCTCCTTCCCATCTTTTTCCAGTTATTTCCATCTTTCCTTATCCTTCTTCCTTCCCATCTAACGACAGCTCTCGTCGTCTTCTTCGATTCGATTCGAATGTTTCTGAAAACACGAGAAATAGCTATGATGAGGTCTACGATGCCACAGATCAGTGATGCTGATCACAGTAATCTAGGAGGCAAGGATGAGTCTCAACATCTACAAATACAATTCAGTTCAATGAAGATAACACGATTATTGACTAGTTAACAGGGTGAGAGAGATGACAGCTGATTTAGGTGGTTAAGAGCAGCCAGTGCGGTGATGGTGTCTCCTGAAATGATAAATTATATTTTCTATCTGATTTTTTGAGTATTAATATAGAGATATTGATATAAATGAAGATGTGAAGAAGATACTAAGAGAGAAAGAGAGATTTATTTATTTACTAAATTATTATTTCTGGTTTCATATGGTAAAGAGCAGCCACTGTATTTGACTTATCTTGTTTCCACATTCTTAGATCTCTCACAAACATTTTGTTGATAGTTACTGTAACCAAAAGACTCCAGTCACTATAACTTTCACTATAACAGTCATTATAACTTTCACTATAACAGTCACTATAACTTTCACTATAACAGTCATTATAACCTTCAATGTTGAAAGGAAACTTCTGAAACTGTCGTAGCTACAGTAATTATTTCTGAATATTTTTTAGCATCTTCTCATTTATGAAGAGAAGCTTGAGTGTCACATTCAGCCTCTGATACAGTTCAAAACTACCAGACATAGTGCTAAAAACTACTGTAAACTATCTTTTAAGTAAATTAACCTACCGAAATGCAGGTAGTTTGGCCTTTGACTTTGGTAATGAAGTAATTTTAATCCCTTTGTCTCTGTAATTATATTCTTAGAAATTAATAGAAATTATCTACAAAGTATTATGTAAAAGAACACAGATGCAAGTGATGTGTTCTTTTATCTAATATGTTGTAGATAATTCTATTATTATTACATTAGCTGCATCTGTGTCCTTTTATATGGCAATTATATTCTTCAGTATAATACCATATTATAACAGGGAATGAGAGGAATTATACACTATATTATAACAGGCAATGAGAGGAATTATACACCGTACTATAGTAGGCAATGAGAGGAATTATACACCATATTATAGTAGGCAAAGAGAGGAATTATACACCATATTATAGTAGGCAATGACAGGAATTATACACCATATTATAGTAGGGAATGAGAGGAATTGTTCACATATTATAGTAGGCAATGAGAGAAATTATACACCATATTATAGTATGCAATGAGAGGAATTATACACCATATTAAAGTAGGCAATGAGAGGAATTATACACATATCAGAGTACGCAATGAGAGGAATTATACACCATATTATAGTAGGCAATGAGAGGAATAATACACATATTAAAGCAGGCAATGAGAGGAATTGTACACCTGTTCCATCTTCCAATTTGACGTGTTTCTCCTTTTACTGTCTACAAGATGGTCATCTTTCTTCCACATCTTCCTCTCTCCTCTTCCTATTTTTCATCCTCGCACTCTGACATTCTACCTTCCCCTTATTTTCAAGCACTTTCCGTCGCCTTTCTCACATACTCCTCCCTCTCATACTTTCTCACACCTTCACATATTTTCTTACTCCCTCACAGTGCCGACACTCTTCCTAGAACTGAGTGCTGACGCTCTCCCTGGAGCTGAGTGTTGACACTCTCCCTGCAGCTGAGTGTTGACACTCTCCCTGGAGCTGAGTGTTGACACTCTCCCTGGAGCTGAGTGTTGACACTCTCCCTGGAGCTGAGTGTTGACACTCTCCCTGGAGCTGAGTGTTGACACTCTCCCTGGAGCTGAGTGTTGACACTCTCCCTGGAGCTGAGTGTTGACACTCTCCCTGGAGCTGAGTGTTGACACTCTCCCTGCAGCTGAGTGTTGACACTCTCCCTGGAGCATAGTGTTGACACTCTCCCTGCAGCTGAGTGTTGACACTCTCCCTGGAGCTGAGTGTTGACACTCTCCCTGGAGCATAGTGTTGACGCTCTCCCTGCAGCTGAGTGTTGACACTCTCCCTGGAGCATAGTGTTGACACTCTCCCTAGAGCTGAGTGTTGACACTCTCCCTGGAGCTGAGTGTTGACACTCTCCCTGGAGCTGAGTGTTGACACTCTCCCTGCAGCTGAGTGTTGACAATCTCCCTGGAGCATAGTGTTGACACTCTCCCTGGAGCTGAGTGTTGACACTCTCCCTGCAGCTGAGTGTTGACACTCTCCCTGGAGCTGAGTGTTGACACTCTCCCTGGAGCTGAGTGTTGACACTCTCCCTGGAGCTGAGTGTTGACACTCTCCCTGGAGCTGAGTGTTGACACTCTCCCTGGAGCTGAGTGTTGACACTCTCCCTGGAGCTGAGTGTTGACACTCTCCCTGGAGCTGAGTGTTGACACTCTCCCTGGAGCTGAGTGTTGACACTCTCCCTGGAGCTGAGTGTTGACACTCTCCCTGGAGCTGAGTGTTGACACTCTCCCTGGAGCTGAGTGTTGACACTCTCCCTGGAGCTGAGTGTTGACACTCTCCCTGGAGCTGAGTGTTGACACTCTCCCTGGAGCTGAGTGTTGACACTCTCCCTGGAGCTGAGTGTTGACACTCTCCCTGGAGCTGAGTGTTGACACTCTCCCTGGAGCTGAGTGTTGACACTCTCCCTGGAGCTGAGTGTTGACACTCTCCCTGGAGCTGAGTGTTGACACTCTCCCTGCAGCTGAGTGTTGACACTCTCCCTGGAGCTGAGTGCTGACACTCTCCCTGGAGCTGAGTGTTGACACTCTCCCTGGAGCTGAGTGTTGACACTCTCCCTGGAGCTGAGTGTTGACACTCTCCCTGGAGCTGAGTGTTGACACTCTCCCTGGAGCTGAGTGTTGACACTCTCCCTGGAGCTGAGTGTTGACACTCTCCCTGGAGCTGAGTGTTGACACTCTCCCTGGAGCTGAGTGTTGACACTCTCCCTGGAGCTGAGTGTTGACACTCTCCCTGGAGCTGAGTGTTGACACTCTCCCTGGAGCTGAGTGTTGACACTCTCCCTGGAGCTGAGTGTTGACACTCTCCCTGGAGCTGAGTGTTGACACTCTCCCTGGAGCTGAGTGTTGACACTCTCCCTGGAGCTGAGTGTTGACACTCTCCCTGGAGCTGAGTGTTGACACTCTCCCTGGAGCTGAGTGTTGACACTCTCCCTGGAGCTGAGTGTTGACACTCTCCCTGGAGCTGAGTGTTGACACTCTCCCTGGAGCTGAGTGTTGACACTCTCCCTGGAGCTGAGTGTTGACACTCTCCCTGGAGCTGAGTGTTGACACTCTCCCTGGAGCTGAGTGTTGACACTCTCCCTGGAGCTGAGTGTTGACACTCTCCCTGGAGCTGAGTGTTGACACTCTCCCTGGAGCTGAGTGTTGACACTCTCCCTGGAGCTGAGTGTTGACACTCTCCCTGGAGCTGAGTGTTGACACTCTCCCTGGAGCTGAGTGTTGACACTCTCCCTGGAGCTGAGTGTTGACACTCTCCCTGGAGCTGAGTGCTGACACTCTCCCTGGAGCTGAGTGTTGACACTCTCCCTGGAGCTGAGTGTTGACACTCTCCCTGGAGCTGAGTGTTGACACTCTCCCTGGAGCTGAGTGTTGACACTCTCCCTGGAGCTGAGTGCTGACACTCTCCCTGGAGCTGAGTGTTGACACTCTCCCTGGAGCTGAGTGTTGACACTCTCCCTGGAGCTGAGTGTTGACACTCTCCCTGGAGCTGAGTGCTGACACTCTCCCTGGAGCTGAGTGTTGACACTCTCCCCTGGAGCTGAGCTGTTGACACTCTCCCTGGAGCTGAGTGTTGACACTCTCCCTGGAGCTGAGTGTTGACACTCTCCCTGGAGCTGAGTGTTGACACTCTCCCTGGAGCTGAGTGTTGACACTCTCCCTGGAGCTGAGTGTTGACACTCTCCCTGGAGCTGAGTGTTGACACTCTCCCTGGAGCTGAGTGTTGACACTCTCCCTGGAGCTGAGTGTTGACACTCTCCCTGGAGCTGAGTGTTGACACTCTCCCTGGAGCTGAGTGTTGACACTCTCCCTGGAGCTGAGTGTTGACACTCTCCCTGGAGCTGAGTGTTGACACTCTCCCTGGAGCTGAGTGTTGACACTCTCCCTGGAGCTGAGTGTTGACACTCTCCCTGGAGCTGAGTGTTGACACTCTCCCTGGAGCTGAGTGTTGACACTCTCCCTGGAGCTGAGTGTTGACACTCTCCCTGGAGCTGAGTGTTGACACTCTCCCTGGAGCTGAGTGTTGACACTCTCCCTGGAGCTGAGTGTTGACACTCTCCCTGGAGCTGAGTGTTGACACTCTCCCTGGAGCTGAGTGTTGACACTCTCCCTGGAGCTGAGTGTTGACACTCTCCCTGGAGCTGAGTGTTGACACTCTCCCTGGAGCTGAGTGTTGACACTCTCCCTGGAGCTGAGTGTTGACACTCTCCCTGGAGCTGAGTGTTGACACTCTCCCTGGAGCTGAGTGTTGACACTCTCCCTGGAGCTGAGTGTTGACACTCTCCCTGGAGCTGAGTGTTGACACTCTCCCTGGAGCTGAGTGTTGACACTCTCCCTGGAGCTGAGTGTTGACACTCTCCCTGGAGCTGAGTGTTGACACTCTCCCTGGAGCTGAGTGTTGACACTCTCCCTGGAGCTGAGTGTTGACACTCTCCCTGGAGCTGAGTGTTGACACTCTCCCTGGAGCTGAGTGTTGACACTCTCCCTGGAGCTGAGTGTTGACACTCTCCCTGGAGCTGAGTGTTGACACTCTCCCTGGAGCTGAGTGTTGACACTCTCCCTGGAGCTGAGTGTTGACACTCTCCCTGGAGCTGAGTGTTGACACTCTCCCTGGAGCTGAGTGTTGACACTCTCCCTGGAGCTGAGTGTTGACACTCTCCCTGGAGCTGAGTGTTGACACTCTCCCTGGAGCTGAGTGTTGACACTCTCCCTGGAGCTGAGTGTTGACACTCTCCCTGGAGCTGAGTGTTGACACTCTCCCTGGAGCTGAGTGTTGACACTCTCCCTGGAGCTGAGTGTTGACACTCTCCCTGGAGCTGACACTCTCCCTGGAGCTGAGTGTTGACACTCTCCCTGGAGCTGAGTGTTGACACTCTCCCTGGAGCTGAGTGTTGACACTCTCCCTGGAGCTGAGTGTTGACACTCTCCCTGGAGCTGAGTGTTGACACTCTCCCTGGAGCTGAGTGTTGACACTCTCCCTGGAGCTGAGTGTTGACACTCTCCCTGGAGCTGAGTGTTGACACTCTCCCTGGAGCTGAGTGTTGACACTCTCCCTGGAGCTGAGTGTTGACACTCTCCCTGGAGCTGAGTGTTGACACTCTCCCTGGAGCTGAGTGTTGACACTCTCCCTGGAGCTGAGTGTTGACACTCTCCCTGGAGCTGAGTGTTGACACTCTCCCTGGAGCTGAGTGTTGACACTCTCCCTGGAGCTGAGTGTTGACACTCTCCCTGGAGCTGAGTGTTGACACTCTCCCTGGAGCTGAGTGTTGACACTCTCCCTGGAGCTGAGTGTTGACACTCTCCCTGGAGCTGAGTGTTGACACTCTCCCTGGAGCTGAGTGTTGACACTCTCCCTGGAGCTGAGTGTTGACACTCTCCCTGGAGCTGAGTGTTGACACTCTCCCTGGAGCTGAGTGTTGACACTCTCCCTGGAGCTGAGTGTTGACACTCTCCCTGGAGCTGAGTGTTGACACTCTCCCTGGAGCTGAGTGTTGACACTCTCCCTGGAGCTGAGTGTTGACACTCTCCCTGGAGCTGAGTGTTGACACTCTCCCTATAGCTGAGTGTTGACACTCTCCCTGGAGCTGAGTGTTGACACTCTCCCTAGAGCTGAGTGTTGACACTCTCCCTGGAGCTGAGTGTTGACACTCTCCCTGGAGCTGAGTGTTGACACTCTCCCTGGAGCTGAGTGTTGACACTTACCCTGAGCTGAGTGTTGACACTCTCCCTGGAGCTGAGTGCTGACACTCTCCCTCGAGCTGAGTGTTGACACTCTCCCTGGAGCTGAGTGTTGACACTCTCCCTGGAGCTGAGTGTTGACACTCTCCCTGGAGCTGAGTGTTGACACTCTCCCTGGAGCTGAGTGTTGACACTCTCCCTGGAGCTGAGTGTTGACACTCTCCCTGGAGCTGAGTGTTGACACTCTCCCTGGAGCTGAGTGTTGACACTCTCCCTGGAGCTGAGTGTTGACACTCTCCCTGGAGCTGAGTGTTGACACTCTCCCTGGAGCTGAGTGTTGACACTCTCCCTGGAGCTGAGTGTTGACACTCTCCCTGGAGCTGAGTGTTGACACTCTCCCTGGAGCTGAGTGTTGACACTCTCCCTGGAGCTGAGTGTTGACACTCTCCCTGGAGCTGAGTGTTGACACTCTCCCTGGAGCTGAGTGTTGACACTCTCCCTGGAGCTGAGTGTTGACACTCTCCCTGGAGCTGAGTGTTGACACTCTCCCTGGAGCTGAGTGTTGACACTCTCCCTGGAGCTGAGTGTTGACACTCTCCCTGGAGCTGAGTGTTGACACTCTCCCTGGAGCTGAGTGTTGACACTCTCCCTGGAGCTGAGTGTTGACACTCTCCCTGGAGCTGAGTGTTGACACTCTCCCTGGAGCTGAGTGTTGACACTCTCCCTGGAGCTGAGTGTTGACACTCTCCCTGGAGCTGAGTGTTGACACTCTCCCTGGAGCTGAGTGTTGACACTCTCCCTGGAGCTGAGTGTTGACACTCTCCCTGGAGCTGAGTGTTGACACTCTCCCTGGAGCTGAGTGTTGACACTCTCCCTGGAGCTGAGTGTTGACACTCTCCCTGGAGCTGAGTGTTGACACTCTCCCTGGAGCTGAGTGTTGACACTCTCCCTGGAGCTGAGTGTTGACACTCTCCCTGGAGCTGAGTGTTGACACTCTCCCTGGAGCTGAGTGTTGACACTCTCCCTGGAGCTGAGTGTTGACACTCTCCCTGGAGCTGAGTGTTGACACTCTCCCTGGAGCTGAGTGCTGACACTCTCCCTGGAGCTGAGTGTTGACACTCTCCCTGGAGCTGAGTGTTGACACTCTCCCTGGAGCTGAGTGTTGACACTCTCCCTGGAGCTGAGTGTTGACACTCTCCCTGGAGCTGAGTGTGACACTCTCCCTGGACACTGAGTGTTGACACTCTCCCTGGAGCTGAGTGCTGACACTCTCCCTGGAGCTGAGTGTTGACACTCTCCCTGGAGCTGAGTGTTGACACTCTCCCTGGAGCTGAGTGTTGACACTCTCCCTGGAGCTGAGTGTTGACACTCTCCCTGGAGCTGAGTGTTGACACTCTCCCTGGAGCTGAGTGTTGACACTCTCCCTGGAGCTGAGTGTTGACACTCTCCCTGGAGCTGAGTGTTGACACTCTCCCTGGAGCTGAGTGTTGACACTCTCCCTGGAGCTGAGTGTTGACACTCTCCCTGGAGCTGAGTGTTGACACTCTCCCTGGAGCTGAGTGTTGACACTCTCCCTGGAGCTGAGTGTTGACACTCTCCCTGGAGCTGAGTGTTGACACTCTCCCTGGAGCTGAGTGTTGACACTCTCCCTGGAGCTGAGTGTTGACACTCTCCCTGGAGCTGAGTGTTGACACTCTCCCATGAGCTGAGTGTTGACACTCTCCCTGGAGCTGAGTGTTGACACTCTCCCTGGAGCTGAGTGTTGACACTCTCCCTGGAGCTGAGTGTTGACACTCTCCCTGGAGCTGAGTGTTGACACTCTCCCTGGAGCTGAGTGTTGACACTCTCCCTGGAGCTGAGTGTTGACACTCTCCCTGGAGCTGAGTGTTGACACTCTCCCTGGAGCTGAGTGTTGACACTCTCCCTGGAGCTGAGTGTTGACACTCTCCCTGGAGCTGAGTGTTGACACTCTCCCTGGAGCTGAGTGCTGACACTCTCCCTGGAGCTGAGTGTTGACACTCTCCCTGGAGCTGAGTGTTGACACTCTCCCTGGAGCTGAGTGTTGACACTCTCCCTGGAGCTGAGTGTTGACACTCTCCCTGGAGCTGAGTGTTGACACTCTCCCTGGAGCTGAGTGTTGACACTCTCCCTGGAGCTGAGTGTTGACACTCTCCCTGGAGCTGAGTGTTGACACTCTCCCTGGAGCTGAGTGTTGACACTCTCCCTGGAGCTGAGTGTTGACACTCTCCCTGGAGCTGAGTGTTGACACTCTCCCTGGAGCTGAGTGTTGACACTCTCCCTGGAGCTGAGTGTTGACACTCTCCCTGGAGCTGAGTGTTGACACTCTCCCTGGAGCTGAGTGTTGACACTCTCCCTGGAGCTGAGTGTTGACACTCTCCCTGGAGCTGAGTGTTGACACTCTCCCTGGAGCTGAGTGTTGACACTCTCCCTGGAGCTGAGTGTTGACACTCTCCCTGGAGCTGAGTGTTGACACTCTCCCTGGAGCTGAGTGTTGACACTCTCCCTGGAGCTGAGTGTTGACACTCTCCCTGGAGCTGAGTGTTGACACTCTCCCTGGAGCTGAGTGTTGACACTCTCCCTGGAGCTGAGTGTTGACACTCTCCCTGGAGCTGAGTGTTGACACTCTCCCTGGAGCTGAGTGTTGACACTCTCCCTGGAGCTGAGTGTTGACACTCTCCCTGGAGCTGAGTGTTGACTGGAGCTGACACTCCCTGGAGCTGAGTGTTGACACTCTCCCTGGAGCTGAGTGTTGACACTCTCCCTGGAGCTGAGTGTTGACACTCTCCCTGGAGCTGAGTGTTGACACTCTCCCTGGAGCTGAGTGTTGACACTCTCCCTGGAGCTGAGTGTTGACACTCTCCCTGGAGCTGAGTGTTGACACTCTCCCTGGAGCTGAGTGTTGACACTCTCCCTGGAGCTGAGTGTTGACACTCTCCCTGGAGCTGAGTGTTGACACTCTCCCTGGAGCTGAGTGTTGACACTCTCCCTGGAGCTGAGTGTTGACACTCTCCCTGGAGCTGAGTGTTGACACTCTCCCTGGAGCTGAGTGTTGACACTCTCCCTGGAGCTGAGTGTTGACACTCTCCCTGGAGCTGAGTGTTGACACTCTCCCTGGAGCTGAGTGTTGACACTCTCCCTGGAGCTGAGTGTTGACACTCTCCCTGGAGCTGAGTGTTGACACTCTCCCTGGAGCTGAGTGTTGACACTCTCCCTGGAGCTGAGTGCTGACACTCTCCCTGGAGCTGAGTGTTGACACTCTCCCTGGAGCTGAGTGTTGACACTCTCCCTGGAGCTGAGTGTTGACACTCTCCCTGGAGCTGAGTGTTGACACTCTCCCTGGAGCTGAGTGTTGACACTCTCCCTGGAGCTGAGTGTTGACACTCTCCCTGGAGCTGAGTGTTGACACTCTCCCTGGAGCTGAGTGTTGACACTCTCCCTGGAGCTGAGTGTTGACACTCTCCCTGGAGCTGAGTGTTGACACTCTCCCTGGAGCTGAGTGTTGACACTCTCCCTGGAGCTGAGTGTTGACACTCTCCCTGGAGCTGAGTGTTGACACTCTCCCTGGAGCTGAGTGTTGACACTCTCCCTGGAGCTGAGTGTTGACACTCTCCCTGGAGCTGAGTGTTGACACTCTCCCTGGAGCTGAGTGTTGACACTCTCCCTGGAGCTGAGTGTTGACACTCTCCCTGGAGCTGAGTGTTGACACTCTCCCTGGAGCTGAGTGTTGACACTCTCCCTGGAGCTGAGTGTTGACACTCTCCCTGGATCTGAGTGTTGACACTCTCCCTGGAGCTGAGTGTTGACACTCTCCCTGGAGCTGAGTGTTGACACTCTCCCTGGAGCTGAGTGTTGACACTCTCCCTGGAGCTGAGTGTTGACACTCTCCCTGGAGCTGAGTGTTGACACTCTCCCTGGAGCTGAGTGTTGACACTCTCCCTGGAGCTGAGTGTTGACACTCTCCCTGGAGCTGAGTGTTGACACTCTCCCTGGAGCTGAGTGTTGACACTCTCCCTGGAGCTGAGTGTTGACACTCTCCCTGGAGCTGAGTGTTGACACTCTCCCTGGAGCTGAGTGTTGACACTCTCCCTGGAGCTGAGTGTTGACACTCTCCCTGGAGCTGAGTGTTGACACTCTCCCTGGAGCTGAGTGTTGACACTCTCCCTGGAGCTGAGTGCTGACACTCTCCCTGGAGCTGAGTGTTGACACTCTCCCTGGAGCTGAGTGTTGACACTCTCCCTGGAGCAGAGTGTTGACACTCTCCCTGGAGCTGAGTGTTGACACTCTCCCTGGAGCTGAGTGCTGACACTCTCCCTGGAGCTGAGTGTTGACACTCTCCCTGGAGCTGAGTGTTGACACTCTCCCTGGAGCTGAGTGTTGACACTCTCCCTGGAGCTGAGTGCTGACACTCTCCCTGGAGCTGAGTGTTGACACTCTCCCTGGAGCTGAGTGTTGACACTCTCCCTAATGCTGAGTGCTGACACTCTCCCTGGAGCTGAGTGTTGACACTCTCCCTGGAGCTGAGTGTTGACACTCTCCCTGGAGCTGAGTGTTGACACTCTCCCTGGAGCTGAGTGTTGACACTCTCCCTGGAGCTGAGTGCTGACATTCTCCCTGGAGCTGAGTGTTGACACTCTCCCTGGAGCTGAGTGTTGACACTCTCCATGGAGCTGAGTGCTGACACTCTCCCTGGAGCTGAGTGTTGACACTCTCCCTGGAGCTGAGTGTTGACACTCTCAGTGGAGCTGAGTGTTTACATTCTCCCTGGAGCTGAGTGTTGACACTCTCCCTGGAGCTGAGTGTTGACACTCTCCCTGGAGCTGAGTTTTGACACTCTCTCTGGAGCTGAGTGCTGACACTCTCTTTGCAGCTGAGTGTTGACACTCTCCCTCGAGCTGAGTGCTGACACTCTCCCTCGAGCTGATTGTTAACACTCTCCCTGGAGCTGAGTGTTGACACTCTCCCTGGAGCTGAGTGTTGACACTCTCCCTGGAGTTGAGTGCTGACACTCACCCTGGAGCTGAGCGTTGACACTCTCCCTGGAGCTGAGTGTTGACACTCTCCCTGGAACTCAGTGTTGAATCTCTCCCTGGAGCTGAGTGTTGACACTCTCCCTGGAGCTGAGTGTTGACACTCTCCCTGGAGCTGAGTGTTGACACTCTCCCTGGAGCTGAGTGTTGACACTCTCCCTGGAGCTGAGTGTTGACACTCTCCCTGGAGCTGAGTGTTGACACTCTCCCTGGAGCTGAGTGTTGACACTCTCCCTGGAGCTGAGTGTTGACACTCTCCCTGGAGCTGAGTGTTGACACTCTCCCTGGAGCTGAGTGTTGACACTCTCCCTGGAGCTGAGTGTTGACACTCTCCCTGGAGCTGAGTGTTGACACTCTCCCTGGAGCTGAGTGTTGACACTCTCCCTGGAGCTGAGTGTTGACACTCTCCCTGGAGCTGAGTGTTGACACTCTCCCTGGAGCTGAGTGTTGACACTCTCCCTGGAGCTGAGTGTTGACACTCTCCCTGGAGCTGAGTGTTGACACTCTCCCTGGAGCTGAGTGTTGACACTCTCCCTGGAGCTGAGTGTTGACACTCTCCCTGGAGCTGAGTGTTGACACTCTCCCTGGAGCTGAGTGTTGACACTCTCCCTGGAGCTGAGTGTTGACACTCTCCCTGGAGCTGAGTGTTGACACTCTCCCTGGAGCTGAGTGTTGACACTCTCCCTGGAGCTGAGTGTTGACACTCTCCCTGGAGCTGAGTGTTGACACTCTCCCTGGAGCTGAGTGCTGACACTCTCCCTGGAGCTGAGTGTTGACACTCTCCCTGGAGCTGAGTGTTGACACTCTCCCTGGAGCTGAGTGTTGACACTCACCCTGGAGCTGAGTGTTGACACTCTCCCTGGAGCTGAGTGTTGACACTCTCCCTGGAGCTGAGTGTTGACACTCTCCCTGGAGCTGAGTGTTGACACTCTCCCTGGAGCTGAGTGTTGACACTCTCCCTGGAGCTGAGTGTTGACACTCTCCCTGGAGCTGAGTGTTGACACTCTCCCTGGATCTGTGTGTTGACACTCTCCCTGGAGCTGAGTGTTGACACTCTCCCTGGAGCTGAGTGTTGACACTCTCCCTGGAGCTGAGTGTTGACACTCTCCCTGGAGCTGAGTGTTGACACTCTCCCTGGAGCTGAGTGTTGACACTCTCCCTGGAGCTGAGTGTTGACACTCTCCCTGGAGCTGAGTGCTGACACTCTCCCTGTAGCTGACTGTTGACACTCTCCCTGGATTGGAGCTGAGTGCTGACACTCTCCCTGCAGCTGAGTGTTGACACTTTCGCTGGAGCTGAGTGTTGACACTCTCCCTGGAGCTGAGTGCTGACACTCTCCCTGGAGCTGAGTGTTGACACTCTCCCTGGAGCTGAGTGTTTACATTCTCCCTGGAGCTGAGTGTTGACACTCTCCCTGGAGCTGAGTGTTGACACTCTCCCTGGAGCTGAGTGTTGACACTCTCCCCTGAGTGTTGACACTCTCCCTGGAGCTGAGTGTTGACACTCTCCCTGGAGCTGAGTGTTGACACTCTCCCTGGAGCTGAGTGTTGACACTCTCCCTGGAGCTGAGTGTTGACACTCTCCCTGGAGCTGAGTGTTGACACTCTCCCTGGAGCTGAGTGTTGACACTCTCCCTGGAGCTGAGTGTTGACACTCTCCCTGGAGCTGAGTGTTGACACTCTCCCTGGAGCTGAGTGCTGACACTCTCCCTGGAGCTGAGTGTTGACACTCTCCCTGGAGCTGAGTGTTGACACTCTCCCTGGAGCTGAGTGTTGACACTCTCCCTGGAGCTGAGTGTTGACACTCTCCCTGGAGCTGAGTGTTGACACTCTCCCTGGAGCTGAGTGTTGACACTCTCCCTGGAGCTGAGTGTTGACACTCTCCCTGGAGCTGAGTGTTGACACTCTCCCTGGAGCTGAGTGTTGACACTCTCCCTGGAGCTGAGTGTTGACACTCTCCCTGGAGCTGAGTGTTGACACTCTCCCTGGAGCTGAGTGTTGACACTCTCCCTGGAGCTGAGTGCTGACACTCTCCCTGGAGCTGAGTGTTGACACTCTCCCTGGAGCTGAGTGTTGACACTCTCCCTGGAGCTGAGTGTTGACACTCTCCCTGGAGCTGAGTGTTGACACTCTCCCTGGAGCTGAGTGTTGACACTCTCCCTGGAGCTGAGTGTTGACACTCTCCCTGGAGCTGAGTGTTGACACTCTCCCTGGAGCTGAGTGTTGACACTCTCCCTGGAGCTGAGTGTTGACACTCTCCCTGGAGCTGAGTGTTGACACTCTCCCTGGAGCTGAGTGTTGACACTCTCCCTGGAGCTGAGTGTTGACACTCTCCCTGGAGCTGAGTGTTGACACTCTCCCTGGAGCTGAGTGTTGACACTCTCCCTGGAGCTGAGTGTTGACACTCTCCCTGGAGCTGAGTGTTGACACTCTCCCTGGAGCTGAGTGTTGACACTCTCCCTGGAGCTGAGTGTTGACACTTTCCCTGAAGCTGAGTGTTGACACTCTCCCTGGAGCTGAGTGTTGACACTTACCCTGAGCTGAGTGTTGACACTCTCCCTGGAGCTGAGTGTTGACACTCTCCCTGGAGCTGAGTGCTGACACTCTCCCTGGAGCTGAGTGTTGACACTCTCCCTAGAGCTGAGTGCTGACACTTTCCCTGGAGCAGAGTGTTGACACTCTCCCTGGAGCTGAGTGTTGACACTCTCCCTGGAGCTGTGTGCTGACACTCTCCCTGCAGCTGAGTGTTGACACTCTCCCTGGAGCTGAGTGTTGACACTCTCCCTGGAGCTGAATGTTGACACTCTCCCTGGAGCTGAGTGCTGACACTCTCTTTGCAGCTGAGTGTTGAAACTCTCCCTGGAGCTGAGTGTTGACACTCTCCCTAATGCTGAGTGCTGACACTCTCCCTGGAGCTGAGTGTTGACAATCTCCCTGGAGCTGAGTGTTGACACTCTCCCTGGAGCTGAGTGTTGACACTCTCCCTGGAGCTGAGTGTTGACACTCTCCCTGGAGCTGAGTGCTGACACTCTCCCTGGAGCTGAGTGTTGACACTCTCCCTGGAGCTGAGTGTTGACACTCTCCCTGGAGCTGAGTGCTGACACTCTCCCTGGAGCTGAGTGTTGACACTCTCCCTGGAGCTGAGTGTTGACACTCTCCCTGGAGCTGAGTGTTGACACTCTCCCTGGAGCTGAGTGTTGACACTCTCCCTGGAGCTGAGTGTTGACACTCTCCCTGGAGCTGAGTGTTGACACTCTCCCTGGAGCTGAGTGTTGACACTCTCCCTGGAGCTGAGTGTTGACACTCTCCCTGGAGCTGAGTGTTGACACTCTCCCTGGAGCTGAGTGTTGACACTCTCCCTGGAGCTGAGTGTTGACACTCTCCCTGGAGCTGAGTGTTGACACTCTCCCTGGAGCTGAGTGTTGACACTCTCCCTGGAGCTGAGTGTTGACACTCTCCCTGGAGCTGAGTGTTGACACTCTCCCTGGAGCTGAGTGTTGACACTCTCCCTGGAGCTGAGTGCTGACACTCTCCCTGGAGCTGAGTGTTGACACTCTCCCTAGAGCTGAGTGCTGACACTTTCCCTGGAGCTGAGTGTTGACACTCTCCCTGGAGCTGAGTGTTGACACTCTCCCTGGAGCTGAGTGCTGACACTCTCCCTGGAGCTGAGTGTTGACACTCTCCCTGGAGCTGAGTGTTGACACTCTCCCTGGAGCTGAGTGTTGACACTCTCCCTGGAGCTGAGTGCTGACACTCTCCCTGGAGCTGAGTGTTGACACTCTCCCTGGAGCTGAGTGTTGACACTCTCCCTAGAGCTGTGTGCTGACACTCTCCCTGGAGCTGAGTGTTGACACTCTCCCTGGAGCTGAGTGTTGACACTCTCCCTGGAGCTGAGTGTTGACACTCTCCCTGGAGCTGAGTGTTGACACTCTCCCTGGAGCTGAGTGCTGACACTCTCCCTGGAGCTGAGTGTTGACACTCTCCCTGGAGCTGAGTGTTGACACTCTCCCTGGAGCTGAGTGTTGACACTCTCCCTGGAGCTGAGTGTTGACACTCTCCCTGGAGCTGAGTGTTGACACTCTCCCTGGAGCTGAGTGTTGACACTCTCCCTGGAGCTGAGTGTT
>NC_091306.1:33198763-33254164 GCF_038502225.1 Cherax quadricarinatus | reverse complement strand
ATTTGACTTATTTATATTATTAGGTAGGATGTAACATTTATACACTATTCAGTGTTCATTGTTTGAGAGTGTTGAGTAGCTGCCGGCATTGGCAAAGTACCTTGATAGTAACTCCCGCCTCGTTTGTTTCCCTGCTGGCTTCTCTGTAATTGCTGGCCAGCAGCAGTACACGGTGAGTCATGTGACCAGGGTGGGGTGATCACACCTCACCCTGCCGATCTCTCTCTCTCTCTCTCTCTCTCTCTGGTTGGTGCTGGTTCCAACAACACCCTTTCTGGCCCTTGTTGGAACTACATCTCTGTCTCTCTCTCTTGTTGTTAGTTCTGTGTAACTCTGTTCACAGAGCATAGCCTAGACTTAGTGATTTTCGACGTTTTACTGAGGTTGTGTGTCACACTGACACTCTGAGAAACTCAGGTCCTGAGCTATAGCTTCTGACCTAACTTGTACTGGTATCTGTGTACTGTCACAGTCGGGGATTTTCTTATGCTGAACTTAGATTCGGTAGTATGGGAGTTTTGTGACTTTTGTGGAGGATCTGCAGATGGTCCCTACTTAGTGTCGTTATGTTATCTTCTTGTTCCTGATTCTGCTTTGCTGCTGCTTGTTATATTGCTGTTCGTCGAATCGGTCCTCTTACTGTTCAAGCAAGCTGTTCTGATTGCCAGGTTGGTCAAGAAGTTAGTTTATGTGAGGACTTTTGTCAGTCACTGGTTAAGTCTTGAGACATAGCGAACTACTTAGAGCACTTACACGCATGCACACATACTTGTATACATTATTATATTCTTAAATGCTGGCAATGTACCAGAGGTGGCAAAGAGCCTCACAAAGCAACACTGTAAGCAGCCTAACCCAATTAGTACTACAAGAGGACTTCTATAATTCTATATCTGGGGATTTGCCTAAGTTCCTGATCAACCGTCCAACACCTGATGTGATGGAGACCGCTGCACTGGCCGATTGCTACGAGATCTCCAGCCAGCTGATCCGTGGTAGAACATCCAGAGAGGAAGCAGTAAAATTGGGCCAGAAGGTTCGACCAGTTAAGTCAAGAACAGAACCTCGCCAAAAGTTTCCTTCAGAAGCAGTGACCTCTCGAACCCTGGATAAGCCATGCAATGGTGACCGGTTTCAACCACGACAGAGCCGGGAGGCGTATAAAGCCAGGAAGAACTTGTCCTGTTCATATTGCCAAAAGGGAGGTCATGTGAGAAACCAATGTTATCAGCTGGAAAGGGATAGGAAATATAAGTATAGAGAAGGTGCTCCTATGCAGGTGGTGTCTTCAGTATCCCACACGCAGGGGTGTCTACAGACGGATCTAGAGCCGGCAGGACCGAAGACCGCTTCATCGAGATGACCAGAGATGAGGGCCATCTCAGGGCAAGAAACTGAAAAGGCAATGAGCCCATATTTTTCAGAAGGAAAAGCTGGTATTGACGAGTGTCAAGTGGTACCTGTCAAAACCTATAGGGATACGGGGAGTTACTTGACATTGTTAAAAAAGGGAATCCTCTCTTTATCTGACCGCACTTCTGGAGACTTATGGAGGAGCCGTCTCTAGAGTCCCCCTCCATAGGATATACCTAGACCTGGGGTTGCTATAAGGGATATGCGACTGTCGGTATATCAGACGAAGGATTTCCTATTAAGTCTGCTGACCTACTAATAGGAAATGACCTAAGCTGCGAAGGAATCAAAAAGAACCTCTGGTGATAGAAAATACCACGGGAGAGGATTACGTGGTTGAGGCTCATAGGAAGGACCTATCATTATTTCCGCTGGGAGTTGTCACTAGGTCCATGGCAACGACCAGGTTACCTCCTGAATCAACAGAGGAAGAAGAGGACAAAGCTGATCTAGGTTTGAACCTATTGTTTAGTGCGACCCACTGGCCCAAGGATGCGACGTCTGTGTCTGCAGGGCTAGACTCAACTTTAGATTCTTTAGGTGCTAAAAAGTTTAGACCTGAAGATCTAATCTAATCGTTGGAGAAAGTAAGAAAGCTGGTGTTAACGGAAGAAGACGCCGAGAAACTAGAAGACTGTTTATTATAGTTGCGGTATACTTATGAAGAAATCCACCAGAAGACATTCTCTAAGGGCATTTTTTGCCAAGGCCAAGCATGTATTAATCCTACCTAGGATTTATCGTGAGCTTGCATTAGAGGTCGCCCATAATAGTTCAATGGGAGGACATCTGGGAGTAAGGAAAACAATGGTAAAGTTGTCAAAATAATTTTTTTGGGCCTAGAATGCGGGAAACCGTGGTGGAACATCTTCGCAGTTGCTGGGTCTGTCAGACCGTTGGCGAACCTGCTCATACCCCGCCTCCAGCTCCTCTCTGTCCTATCACCTCAGATGGTGAGCCTTTTTCCCGTTTAATCATCGATTGCGTAGGTCCACTCCCCAGGAACAAGGCGGGAAATCAGTACCTATTCACTATAATGGATTCTGCCAACCGTTACCCCGAGGCCATCCCCATGAGGAAAATAAATGCTCGCGCAGTAGTCCGCGCTTTAATAAAGTTTTACTCACAGGTAGGGCTGCCTCGTGAGATCCAATCCGATCAAGGATCAAACTTCACTTCAAAAATCTTCAGAGAGGCCATGTCACGCCTTGGTATAAGATCTATCCTCGCTACGAGCTATAGGCCCCAGTCCCAAGGAGCATTGGAACGGTTTCATCAAACATTGAAAGTGATGATGCGTTCCTACTGTGAACAATTCAGTAAAGACTGGGACGAGGGCATTCCTTTCCTTCTCCTGGCCGTAAGGGAAAGCGAGCAGGAAAGTTTAGGGTATAGCCCTTTTGAGTTGATATATAGTTATACGGTGCGTGGACCCCTCGCAGTATTGAAAGATGTATGGACCGGAAGACGTACTCTGTCAGTTCAGGTATGCCCGGCTTTGATGCAGGAACACCTCACTTTCACGAGGAACCTAGCCACAGAGAACTTGAAGAAAGCCCAGGCTAAAATGAAACTACGATATGATGAACACGCGGCCTCTCACTCTTTCAACATCGGAGATAAAGTATTGGCTCAAAAATTCATGCCCGGACATGCACTGAAACCAAGATATGAGGGACCTTTGGAAGTCATTAAAAAACTAAGTGAAGTGAATTACCTGGTTCGTACCCCAGGGAAAAAGAAATCAGACCATACATACCATGTTAACCAATGTTAACCAACCGCTTCCATTCTTCTAGAGTCCCAGCAAAAATCAGAGGATTTGGAGGACTGCTCCAAAGGAATAGAAGTCTGTCTTAGAAACACTCAAGTTCTACGATCCCTGGACGATTTTTTACAAGATCTGGCCTGTGACCGAGCCAAAGAAGTGAAAAATGTGATTTGAAGTACCCATCATTGTTTGGCGATATACCTAAGCGTTGCACGTTGGGGACACACGACGTGGATGTCCAAGGAGCTGCACCCATCAAGCAGTCCCCTTATCGCTTAAGCCCTATTAAACACCAAGCTCTAAAGGAGGAAATCGACTTTTTGCTGACCCATGGACTAATTGAACGAAGCAGAAACCCATGGGCTTCACCTTGTGTTTTTGTCCCAAAGTCAGACGGTACCTATCGTATGTGTACAGATTATAGAAAGGTGAATTCCGTCACAGTTCCTGATGGTTACCCTTTGCCTAGGGTAGATGATTTAATCGATATGGTTGCCGGAGCCAAGTATGCGAGCCGGCTGGACTTACTGCGAGGCTACTATCAAGTGCCCCTGACGGACCGAGCTCAGGACATATCAGCGTTTACAGTGCATGGGGACTTGTTCAACTACTTGGTTACCCCATTCGGGTTGTGCAACGCGGCGTCCACGTTCCAGTGACTCATGAATGACCTTACTTATAACCTTGATGGGGTTGAAGCCTACCTCGACGACCTAGTAGTCTTTAGTGACGAGTGGAGTTCACATTTAGTCCGTCTGGAGGCTCTTTTTAAGAAATTAGATGCTTATAATTTTACCATCAATTTAGCCATATGCAAATTTGGACAAGCAATGATTAAGTATTTGGGCTTCAATATAGGTCAGGGGACGGTGGCACCCATCAGTGCAAAAGTGAGAGCCATTGCAGACTTTTCTATAACAAGAGACAGAAAAGGGGTGCAGAGATTTTTGGGAATGGCTGGGTATTATAGACGATTCTGCCCTAACTTTTCACACATAGCCGCCCCCCTTTTCGCGCTAACTAGTTCTAAAATCAAATTCGCTTGGTCTGAGGAATGTAATATGGCTTTCAATAGGTTAAAACGATTATTGAACTCCTCTCCAGTATTGAAAAGCCCTGATTTTAACTTTCCCTTCCTGTTACATATAGATGCCAGCAGTTATGCTGTTGGGTCAGTACTACTGCAGTCCTCCCACTCCTCTGATATTCTACATCAGATATGTTATTATTCCTCCACCTTAAAGCCACACCAAAAGAATTAAGCAACCGTAGAAAAAGAAGCTCTAGCCCTGGTTATCTCTCTCGAGCATTTTGAAGTTTACTTGGGAACATCACCTCATCAGATTACAGTATACTCAGATCACAACCCTCTGACATTCATTAATACCATGAAGGCTAAGAATGACAAAATACAGAGGTGGGCCCTTAGAATACAACCTTTTTCTATTAAAATCCTATATATAAAGGGCAAACATAATGTAATTGCGGATGCTTTGTCCCGCCCTTAAACCAGTTGCACCAGTATGCCCTTGTTCTAACTTACGCCTAATGTTTCCTTTTTTGCCGACAGTTATGTGAATGAGTGGTACTGTTTACAGTTTAGTTATGGAGGATGAAGCTTGGAGACCAGTTGCTGTGTCCTGACATCTTGCTTGACAGACAGCATTCGTGTCACCCAAGACCAAGAGAGAAAACCCAATTCTGTTGAGGTGGATGTCTGTCGTCTATACAATATCCTTCTTGAATACCCTCAGAACATATGAAGAAGATTGTCGGGGACGAATTGACGGTGAAATGTATACCGGTCATGTTATATTGGTATTTCAGGTCTTCTTCTGTATCTAAAAGATTCAGGATTATTTTTGTCCTATTGTCAGTGCGACATTTGGTCGTGTGAAGGGGATGTTGCACCCTTTTGTTCAGTTTAAGTAGACTGTTTCTACTTGTTATTATCACAATGGTATACTTTTACATGTTATTTTTGTTTTGACTTAATATTATATTCAGGAGTAATTCCATTAGTAGCTAAAATGGATTTACTCGACTTTATAATATTATCTGGTCGTATTACTTAGCTTTGTATATAGGTAGGTTGTTTAATTAGTGTCAACTGCTGGTGACCTGGCCAAGCACCAGTAGGTGTTTTGAGCTGCTCAACCCCTGCTCCGACCGAGTCAAAGTGGGCTGGTAAAGCCTCACTTTGTTCAGTTCATACCTTCCTCTGGACCAGGAAGGGTCTAGGGGAGTATCCACCTCTAAAACCACCATTCACCTCCCTAGAAAATCCCAGGAATTTTCGGGAACTCATTGCTAAGACTTATCTCGGTTGGAGGAGGCGGTTAAGAAGCTCTTAGAGAAAGTGAAGCCAAGTGAGCAAGCCTCTGTAGTGTAAGAGGACTTATTGTAAAGCGAACCCTATTATAAGAAATCTATTAATGTGTTCAAGTTTTTAAGCAACGCCTGTGCATGTACATATACTAATATTTCGTGACTCACTCAGAGCTATTTGTAAATACTTGACCTAGTACTGTGATGTTTTAATGAGAAATGGTAGAAGTATTCTACTTGTAGTGCAAAATATGAGAAGGTGAATTTAAGTGATTATTATGATTATTAATAAATTAAATAGAAACTAAGAAAATTCCTTTTCCTCTCCGAGTGAAGACCCAGACGTACTGAGTTTGTTATTTTGTTACTTAAAGCACTATAACCCAGGGACCAACTATGTTCGTAACAACCAGAGGGTACTTAAAGCACTATAACCCAAGGACCAACTATGTTCGTAACAACCAGAGGGTACTTAAAGCACTATAACCCAGGGACCAACTATGTTCGTAACAACCAGAGGGTACTTAAAGCACTATAACCCAGGGACCAACTATGTTCGTAACAACCAGAGGGTACTTAAAGCACTATAACCCAGGGACCAACTATGTTCGTAACCAGAGGGTACTTAAAGCACTATAACCCAGGGACCAACTATGTTCGTAACAACCAGAGGGTACTTAAAGCACTATAACCCAGGGACCAACTATGTTCGTAACAACCAGAGGGTACTTAAAGCACTATAACCCAGGGACCAACTATGTTCGTAACAACCAGAGGGTACTTAAAGCACTATAACTCAGGGACCAACTCTGTTCGTAACAACCAGAGGGTACTTAAAGCACTATAACCCAGGGACCAACTCTGTTCATAACAACCAGACGGTACTTAAAGCACTATAACCCAGGGACCAACTATGTTCGTAACAACCAGAGGGTACTTAAAGCACTATAACTCAGGGACCAACTATGTTTGTAACAACCAGAGAGTACTTAAAGCATTATAACCCAGGGACCAACTATGTTCGTAACAACCAGAGGGTACTTAAAGCACTATAACCCAGGGACCAACTATGCTCGTAACAACCAGAGGGTACTTAAAGCACTCTAACCCAGGGACCAACTATGTTCGTAACAACCAGAGGGTACTTAAAGCACTCTAACCCAGGGACCAACTATGTTCGTGACAACCAGAGGGTACTTAAAGCACTATAACCCAGGGACCAACTATGTTCGTAACAACCAGAGGGTACTTAAAGCACTATAACCCAGGGACCAACTATGTTCGTAACAACCAGAGGGTACTTAAAGCACTCTAACACAGGGACCAACTATGTTCGTAACAACCAGACGGTACTTAAAGCACTATAACCCAGGGACCAACTATGTTCGTAACAACCAGAGGGTACTTAAAGCACTATAACCCAGGGACCAACTATGTTCGTAACAACCAGAGGGTACTTAAAGCACTATAACCCAGGGACCAACTATGTTCGTAACAACCAGAGGGTACTTAAAGCACTCTAACCCAGGGACCAACTATGTTCGTAACAACCAGACGGTATTTAAAGCACTCTAACCCAGGGACCAACTATGTTCGTAACAACCAGAGGGTACTTAAAGCACTATAACCCAGGGACCAACTATGTTCGTAACAACCAGAGGGTACTTAAAGCACTATAACCCAGGGACCAACTATGTTCGTAACAACCAGAGGGTACTTAAAGCACTCTAACCCACGGACCAACTATGTTCGTAACAACCAGACGGTACTTAAAGCACTCTAACCCAGGGACCAACTATGTTCGTAACAACCAGAGGGTACTTAAAGCACTATAACCCAGGGACCAACTATGTTCGTAACAACCAGAGGGTACTTAAAGCACTCTAACCCAGGGACCAACTATGTTCGTAACAACCAGACGGTACTTAAAGCACTCTAACCCAGGGACCAACTATGTTCGTAACAACCAGAGGGTACTTAAAGCACTATAACCCAGGGACCAACTATGTTCGTAACAACCAGAGGGTACTTAAAGCACTATAACCCAGGGACCAACTATGTTCGTAACAACCAGAGGGTACTTAAAGCACTATAACCCAGGGACCAACTATGTTCGTAACAACCAGAGGGTACTTAAAGCACTATAACCCAGGGACCAACTATGTTCGTAACAACCAGAGGGTACTTAAAGCACTATAACCCAGGGACCAACTATGTTCGTAACAACCAGAGGGTACTTAAAGCACTATAACCCAGGGACCAACTATGTTCGTAACAACCAGAGGGTACTTAAAACACTATAACCCAGGGACCAACTATGTTCGTAACAACCAGAGGGTACTTAAAGCACTATAACCCAGGGACCAACTATGTTCGTAACAACCAGAGGGTACTTAAAGCACTATAACCCAGGGACCAACTATGTTTGTAACAACCAGAGGGTACTTAAAGCACTATAACCCAGGGACCAACTATGTTCGTAACAACCAGAGGGTACTTAAAGCACTATAACCCAGGGACCAACTATGTTCGTAACAACCAGACGGTACTTAAAGCACTATAACCCAGGGACCAACTATGTTTGTAACAACCAGAGGGTACTTAAAGCATTATAACCCAGGGACCAACTATGTTCGTAACAACCAGAGGGTACTTAAAGCACTATAACCCAGGGACCAACTATGCTCGTAACAACCAGAGGGTACTTAAAGCACTCTAACCCAGGGACCAACTATGTTCGTAACAACCAGAGGGTACTTAAAGCACTCTAACCCAGGGGCCAACTATGTTCGTGACAACCAGAGGGTACTTAAAGCACTATAACCCAGGGACCAACTATGTTCGTAACAACCAGAGGGTACTTAAAGCACTATAACCCAGGGACCAACTATGTTCGTAACAACCAGAGGGTACTTAAAGCACTCTAACACAGGGACCAACTATGTTCGTAACAACCAGACGGTACTTAAAGCACTATAACCCAGGGACCAACTATGTTCGTAACAACCAGAGGGTACTTAAAGCACTATAACCCAGGGACCAACTATGTTCGTAACAACCAGAGGGTACTTAAAGCACTATAACCCAGGGACCAACTATGTTCGTAACAACCAGAGGGTACTTAAAGCACTCTAACCCAGGGACCAACTATGTTCGTAACAACCAGACGGTACTTAAAGCACTCTAACCCAGGGACCAACTATGTTCGTAACAACCAGAGGGTACTTAAAGCACTATAACCCAGGGACCAACTATGTTCGTAACAACCAGAGGGTACTTAAAGCACTATAACCCAGGGACCAACTATGTTCGTAACAACCAGAGGGTACTTAAAGCACTCTAACCCAGGGACCAACTATGTTCGTAACAACCAGACGGTACTTAAAGCACTCTAACCCAGGGACCAACTATGTTCGTAACAACCAGAGGGTACTTAAAGCACTATAACCCAGGGACCAACTATGTTCGTAACAACCGGAGGGTACTTAAAGCACTCTAACCCAGGGACCAACTATGTTCGTAACAACCAGACGGTACTTAAAGCACTCTAACCCAGGGACCAACTATGTTCGTAACAACCAGAGGGTACTTAAAGCACTATAACCCAGGGACCAACTATGTTCGTAACAACCAGAGGGTACTTAAAGCACTATAACCCAGGGACCAACTATGTTCGTAACAACCAGAGGGTACTTAAAGCACTATAACCCAGGGACCAACTATGTTCGTAACAACCAGAGGGTACTTAAAGCACTATAACCCAGGGACCAACTATGTTCGTAACAACCAGAGGGTACTTAAAGCACTATAACCCAGGGACCAACTATGTTCGTAACAACCAGAGGGTACTTAAAGCACTATAACCCAGGGACCAACTATGTTCGTAACAACCAGAGGGTACTTAAAACACTATAACCCAGGGACCAACTATGTTCGTAACAACCAGAGGGTACTTAAAGCACTATAACCCAGGGACCAACTATGTTCGTAACAACCAGAGGGTACTTAAAGCACTATAACCCAGGGACCAACTATGTTTGTAACAACCAGAGGGTACTTAAAGCACTATAACCCAGGGACCAACTATGTTCGTAACAACCAGAGGGTACTTAAAGCACTATAACCCAGGGACCAACTATGTTCGTAACAACCAGAGGGTACTTAAAGCACTATAACCCAGGGACCAACTATGTTCGTAACAACCAGAGGGTACTTAAAGCACTATAACCCAGGGACCAACTATGTTCGTAACAACCAGACGGTACTTAAAGCACTATAACCCAGGGACCAACTATGTTCGTAACAACCAGACGGTACTTAAAGCACTATAACCCAGGGACCAACTATGTTTGTAACAACCAGACGGTACTTAAAGCACTATAACCCAGGGACCAACTATGTTTGTAACAACCAGACGGTACTTAAAGCACTATAACCCAGGGACCAACTATGTTTGTAACAACCAGACGGTACTTAAAAGCCATAAAAACATGTGCCTTCAGCACAACACTACTGTATAAGAGCGAAGTGTAGCAACTTGTATCCTGTATTATATTAAACTGATTACTCTGATTTTGTCCACCTAGACAACTTGATCTTTATTAATAAACTTGTTAAAATTTTAATTTCTTTAGTTAGTAGCCTACCAGTTGTAATCCTGAAGCTCTATTGAATCTTACTAAATTCTAATGGATAATTGGACAAGGATACTGACTACTTGTTACAAAAACCCAGTAACAGGCTGGATGCTAGAAGGGCAGTCCTTTCTAGTATTCACTGGAGATCTATGCTTATTAGATATCGCGTTTTTTGTAACATGGTGTTAGTGATGGTGGTGGTAGTAGCGGGGGTGGTGGTGGTGATAGTGGTGATGGTAGTTGGGTGTTGGTGGTAGTCGTGGTGGTATTGATGGTAGTGGTGGTTCTGGTAATGGTAGTGGTGGTAGTGGTATTGATGGTAGGGGTGGTGGCAGTGATGATGGTAGTGATAATCGTAGTGGTTGGAGTGGTGATGGTGGTGGTTGTGGTGGTGGTAGCAGGGGTGGTGCTGGTGGTGGTGGTGGTAGTAGTGGTTTTAGTTTTGGTGGTGGTAATGATGGTAGTGGTGGTGGTAATGATGGTAGTGGTGGTGGTGATGGTGATAGTGGTGGTAATGGTGGTGATAGTGGTGGTAGTGTTGGTGATAGTGGTGGTAGTTGTGGCATGCCAATTGTAAGTAACCTTTATTCTGCGCATGTACACACCCTCATTGTAAGGCTACCTCCCCAACCAGCAAATCGAGTACTAAGGGTCAGATGATGGGGGCCCCCATCGTCTGATCAGTACTTAGGTTCAGCCAGTGAGAAGGAGGGTCTGGCAACTGTGGAGGTGGCATGGTCACCACTCTCCTGTCCACCCTTGTCATTTCCATTCTAGAGCTGGTTGAGCATGGCTGTCCATTCTGTCTCCAGGCTGTGTCTTTGCCTTTGATTAATCGTGTTGTACACATACATTTCCAACTGTATATAGTGTACATACTTGTAAATACTTACTATCGCACTTGGTGAAGGAAAATATAATTCAAAGTCATTCAGCTGTGTTTGTTCTGCTCCTTGCTCCCCTTTACACCCAGGATAACAGGCCTTTTTGTGCCTGGGTTGTAATATGGGTAGCCTGTCCGAGAGCTGAAGCTAGAGCTGGAGCTGGACTTAGAGCAGGAGTTGAGCCCAGGGTTGAAGCTGAAGCAGGAACATTGTTTGGCTTGCTGTCTGGCATTGCGTCAGCTTTGGCAACGCTTTACAAACTTTGCGTGTCGGCTTTGCATTTTTTCTTTATGGTCGGCCTGTTATTGTGTGACTGTTGACAGCTTGCTATTTTGGTGTGTCAATTGTGCTCACTTCACTATGGTCAATCTTGCTGTTATGTGAATATATGCAGTTGGTTTTGCTATTTCTATTGTATGTGTGTACTCTGCATTCGTGTGAGCCTTGCTATCGTGAATCTGCAGTCGTACTGTGCATAGCAGCTTGTGGCATGCAAAGTGTACGTAATCTTTATTCGGCGCATGTACACACCCTCATTTACAGGCTATCTCCCCCAACCAGCGAACCAGGGAACTGAGGGTTGTCGATGGGGCCCCATCGTTCAACCAGTACCCAGGTTCCAGCCAATGAGAAGATGGTTTTGGCAATCGCAGAGGTTATGTGGGTACTATTCTCCGGTCTGCCCTTGCCATTCCCATTCTAGAGCTGGTTGAAGCACAGTCTGCTCTCTAGTGGCTTCTATTCTGCCTTGCTTACCGTGGAGTGCACTAATACCTATTGCTGTATATAGTGTATATAGTGTACATCTGTTCTAAATTGGTGAAGGATAATATAAGTCAAAAGTTTTCTGCTGTGTTTATTTTGCTCCCTTTACACCCAGGATAACAGGCCATTTGGACTCCTTGGTTGTAATACAGCTTGAGCGTGTTGTAAGTAGCTGGTTGGGGATTAAATGCCACCTTTAAGGGTCCGACGATTAGTAACTGAGTTTACTCTACTAAATATGCTCAAATTCTCTCTACAGCATTGTTGGCGTATTGCTCGATCTATTGGCATTGATTATCAAAGATCTCTAACTGCGGCACAACTTCGTAATCTTATTCACAGTAAATTAAAGACAGAAGCAGACATGGTGCACCAGCTTGATGTGTCCCCAGCTACAGGAGCTATTAATAGATCTCCACTAAGGTTTCTGCAGAATGGTCGAGACACACCTGAGCAAAACCAGCAGCCTGGTGAAGCAAGAGGTGTGTCGTGTTTGTCTCAGGGTGAGACTGCTTCGTTCCCACTTGAGTTAGCCAGTCTCAATCTTGAACAAACTAAAGAGCAGCACGCTTTTGCTAGGGAGGAATTTGATAGAGAGGATGAGAGGAGGCAATTCAAACAGACTACAGAGGACTTTAGTTTGCAAAGGGCAGTACAGTTTGTTCCGCGTTTTCTCGAGGCCGAGCTGGAATGGTTTTTCGAAGCTTTCGAAAACCAAGCTCGAGCCTTGAGGTGGTCTGAACAACACTGAGCATCATTGGTTCTCACAGCATTGTTTGGTAAGGCACAGGAGTTTACATCAGTGTTAAATGACACTGAATTTAGCAACTATCGGGTGGTGAAATCCACGGTTCTTAGTGCATATCAATGTGTTCCTGCCAAGTACAGAAAGGCTTTTCAAGTCGGTAATCGACAGCTGGGTCAGTCTTATGTTGACTTTGTAAGGCAACAGACTAAAATATTTACCCAGTGGTACAAAGCCAGTGGGGTCACCAACTTTGGGGAGTTATTCCAATTTATACTGGTGGATAACCTGCTGGAGTCTGTTGGACCAGAGGTTAGTCTTTCTGCAGGATCACGTGTTGACCACTGCATTGGAGGCAGCCAGGTTGGCTAATACTTTTGAAACCAACCACTCCTTGTCTGAGCTGTTCCATCTCTCTTTTCAACAGCCTGGTATGAGCAGAGACCGTCAATGAAAAGTTCCCGAGTGGAGAATGAAGTGCCAGCAGGAAGAAGAATGACGATGTGAACCAACTAAGTCGCCTGGCGAGCCACACTACTCAACTTATGGTCAACCTGGTGAGCGACAAACCACTCAACATGGTGTATCTCGACAGTACCCTGAGCGACATCAGTTACAATGTCAGCAGGGAGCTAAGGTCAAGTCTGTTGTGTTTTTATTGTAATAAAGCAGGTCACATTCGCCCAAACTGCCCAAATAAACCCCAGCCATTAGGGAAAATTTATAATGTCCTTAGTAACATGACCCTGAAAGAAGTAGACAAAGGGATGGCCCCTTATTACTGCACGAGTCGTATATCCCTTCAGGAAGACTCAGAGAAAACTGAAGTCAGAACCTTTAGGAATACTGGAGCATATTGCGTGCCTTTAAGAGAGGGAGTACTTCCCCTTTCTTAACACTTCATTACAATCCTCTGTTCTATTAGAAGCTTATGGAGGAACAATTTTTTCTGTCCCCTTGCGTAAAATATATATAGAGTGCAGATATTACACTGGATATTTGACTGTAGGTGTATCTGGAGGATTTTCTATGAAAGATGCCATGTTATTACTGGGTAATAACATTACCACTTCTAGTGTATGTCCTGTACCCATAATGATTAATTCTTCTCCGATGTTGGCCATAACTTGGACAAAATCCCAAAGGTTGTCTGGAGAGAATGCTAACCTATCATTGGACGACTCTGATCTCGGTATAGCCAATTTGTTTTACGGGGAAAACTGGCCAGAGCCTCGTAAATTTAATGAACAGACCCACATCAAGCCTTCCTATTCCAGGGTTGCAGGATTGCCAAATGTCTGTTTCCATGCCCGAGGGACTGTCCTTCCGAGAGGAACAACGAAAGGATCCTTCATTAAATTTCGCTTTTCAGGCAGCCATGGGTAAATCGTTTTCAGATAGTCCAGTCAAATATAAACTTAAAAACAACTATTTGATCTGCACTGAGACTGGTAAGGAGATAGAGGGTCGGCAACAGTCATACAGATTAGTGGTTCCAACAAAGTTTAGACCTCGAATATTAAATATAACTCATAATACTTCATTAGGAGGTCATCTAGGAATTACTAAAACTTTATATAAAATCTCAAAAGAATTCTATTGGCCAAACTTAAGGCAGGATGTGAAGAATCATATCCGATGTTGCCGAGAATGTCAGCAAGTAGGGAAACCTGGACATTCCATTAAACCTGCACCTCACCAGCCTATACCTGCTGATGGAGAACCTTTTGCAGAATTAATTATATGTTGCGTAGGTCCATTACCTAAGTCCAAGTCTGGGAATCAGTACTTATTTACCATTATGGATAGAGTAACTAGATACCCAGACGCAATTCCTATGCGCAGTATTAATACTAAAGCTATTCTCAAAGCTTTAACAAAATTCATCACTTGTTTTGGCATTCCTAAATCTATTCAAAGTGATCAAGGTACTAACTTCACTGCCAAAGCATTTAGGGAAGCATTAACTAGGTTAGAGATAATCCACAACTTATCCACTGCCTATCATCCTCAGTCCCAAGGCGCCTTGGAAGGATTCCGTCAGACGTTAAAAACCATGATGAGAACTTTTTGTATGCATTTTTCTACAGACTGGGATGAATCACTACCTTTGTTGCTGTTTTCAATAAGAGAAACTGTGCAGGAGTCTACCGGGTATAGTCCGTTTGAGCTGATCTTTGGGTACAATGTACGAGGTCCTCTTCGGGTGCTCAAAGAAGGATGGATGGGAGAAGACGTTAGCTTAACACTCTACAACCCGTCTTCAAGGTTGCAGGTGGCACGTCAGTTAGCCAAGGCTAACCTAAAGGTAGCTCTAAACAAGATGAAACAGAGGTATGACAGAAATTCACAATTCTGCTCCTTCCATCCAGGAGACAAGGTGTTGGTACAGGAACCTATACTTGGCCACACCATGAAAATTAGATTTATGGGACCTATGCAAATTGTAAGTAAATTAATCAAATTAAAGCTTTTAATGTACCAGATAAAGTCCCAGTAGTGACTCTGTCATCTACCTCTGAGGACGACTCTGACTCCTTGCACTCTATTTCAGAAATTAATGTCAAGCTTCCAAATTCTGTCCTCCTCAAGGACCCTAGCCCTTTAATGGCGGGGCTGTCTAAGATTCAAGTAACAAGTTTAACTGCGCTTCTACAGTCATACCCTGATATTTTTTCGGATGTGCCGAAAAAATGTACATTAGGTTATCATGATGTAGACGTGGGAAACTCTAAACCTATTAAACTCTCCCCCTACAGAGCTAATCCCGAAAAACAGAGGCTACTTCAGCAGGAGGTAGAATTTCTGTTAGAGCATGGGTTAGTGGATGAGTTATCTAGTCCATGGGCTTCACCGTGCATCCTTGTTAAAAAGGCTGATGGAAGTTTCCGAATGTGTACATACTACCGTAAGGTGAATGAGGTCACAATTACAGATGCTTACCCTCTTCCTCGTCTGGATAACGTAATCGATTTTGTGGGTAAGGCTGCTTTTGTGTCCAAGTTAGATCTCCTTGAAGGTTACTATCAGGTACCTTTGATGGACAAGGAGAAGGAAATCTCTGCCTTCGTAATTCCAGGTCATTATCAATATACAGTTACCCCATTCGGAATGAATAGCTCCCCCTCTTCATTCCAGAAACTTATCCATCAGGCTATTAAAGGACTTGAAGGCACGGCAGCTTACCTAGATGATATTGTTGTTGTGTCTGATATTTGGGATCAACACATGTTTAGGTTTAAGGCTCTCTTTGAGACCTTCCAGAGTTTCCAATTAACTATTAACTTGTCTAAGTCTTCCTTTGGCCAGGCTACTGTTAATTTTCTGGGTCATGAAGTAGGTAGTGGCAAAGTTGCCCCTAAATTTGCTAACGTTTATGCCATTAAAAATTATCCAGTTCCTCATGATAGGAAATTCCTTCAACGTTTCCTAGGCATGATAGGATTTTACAGAAGATTCTGTAAAAAAATCTCAGATATTGTAGCCCCTCTTACCTCACTTACCAGCCACAAAGTTCCCTTTAATTGGACCCCAGAATGTCAAAATGCTTTTATGAAAGCAAAAAAGATTACTTTGTACTGCACCCATTCTTTTGTCTCCAGACTTCTCCAAACCTTTTTCATTACAGGTTGATGCTTGTGAGTCTGGGGTTGGGGCAGTACTTTTGCAAGACGGGGACGAGGGGTTGCAGCCTGTGGCCTACTTCTCAGCCAAGTTCCAGCCACACCAGAGGCCGTACTCTGCAATTGAAAAGAAGTCCTCTTGCTGGTACAGGCCTTGGAGCACTTCGATGTTTACATGGGCCAGATTTCACAGGTGGTCACCGTTTATAGCGACCACAACCCTCTAGTGTATCTCCAAGCAATGAAGAACCACAATACGAGGCTCATGAGGTGGAGTCTCTGGCTGCAGCCCTATCGTATACGAATAATATACTTGCCAACGGTTTATAAACAGTTTAGGTTAGGATGTGTCAGGGACCTATGGTAACCTGAAAGCTCCTTTTTCCCCTTTTATGTATATAATGAGTATTTATTGTTGTGGGTTTTTTTTTTTTAGTGAGGGGATGTCCTGCTTCCGTCTGCACATATCTTGGACCTAAGTTAGCCCTACTGTCTGCTATCTCGCTCTGAGTTTAGAGTTTGGCTTTATGTCATGAGTAAAGTTGAGATCTACGTAAGAGTTGGATGGTTGAGAGGAAAGGCAGTCCCATGATATTGTGCCATGGTGGCATGGTTACCAATTGGAGGTGGGAGCCTATTCCTGAGCCCTCTCGGAGTGGGGGTGTGGCATGAAAAGAGTATGTAATCTTTATTCGGTGCATGTACACACCCTGATTGAAAGGCTACCTCCCCAACTAGTGAACCAGGTACTAAGGGTCGGATGATGGAGCCCGATCGTCCAGTCAGTACCTAGATTTAGCCAGTGAGAAGGAGGGTCTGGCAACTGTGGAGGTGGCATGGTCACCACTCACCTGTCTTTGCCTTTGATTAATCGTGTTGTACACATACATTTCCAACTGTATATAGTGTACATACTTGTAAATACTTACTATCGCACTTGGTGAAGGAAAATATAATTCAAAGTCATTCAGCTGTGTTTGTTCTGCTCTTTCCTCCCCTTTACACCCAAGATAACAGGCCTTTTTGTGCCTGGGTTGTAATAGTGTTGGTGATAGTGGTGGAATGGTTGGTGGTAGTAGTGGTGGTAGTGGTGGTGATAGTGGTAGTAGTGTTGGTGATAGTGGTGATAGTGGTGGTAGGGGTGGTGAAAGTGGTGGTAGTGGTGGTGATAGTGGTAGTAGTGTTGGTGATAGTGGTGATAGTGGTGGTAGGGGTGGTGAAAGTGGTGGTAGTGGTGGTGATAGTGGTGGCAATAGTAGTGATAGTGTTGGTGGTAGTGATGGTGATAGTGGTGGTAGTGTTGGTGAAAGTGGTGGAAGGGTTAGTGATAGTGGTGGAGATAGTGGTGGTAGTGATGGTGATAGTGGTAGTAGTGTTGGTGATAGTGGTGGTAGTGGTGGTGATAGTGGTGATGATAGTGGTGGTGATAGTGGTGGTAGTGGTGGTGAAAGTGGTGGAAGTGGTGGTAATAGTGGTGGCAATAGTAGTGGTAGTGTTGGTGATAGTGGTGGTAGTAGTGGTGATAGTGGTGGTGACAGTGGTGGTAGTGTTGGTGATAGTGGTGGTAGTGGTGGTGATAGTGGTGGTAGAGGTGGTGAAAGTGGTGATAGTGGTGGTGTTAGTGGTGGCAATAGTAGTGGTAGTGTTGGTGGTAGTGGTGGTGATAGTGGTGGCAATAGTAGTGGTAAAGTTGGTGATAGTGGTGGTGATAGTGGTGGAAGTGGTGGTGATAGTGGTGGTAGTAGGGGCAATAGTAGTGGTAGTGTTGGTGATAGTGGTGGTGATAGTGGTAGTAGTGGTGGTGATAGTGGTGGCAATTGTAGTGGTAAAGTTGGTGATAGTGGTGGCAGTGGTGGTGATAGTGGTGGAAGTGGTGGTGATAGTGGTGGTGATAGTGGCAATAGTAGTGGTAGTGTTGGTGATAGTGGTGGTGATAGTGGCGGTAGTGGTGGTGATAGTGGTGGCAATAGTAGTCTTAAAGTTGGTGATAGTGGTGGTAGTGTTGGTGATAGTGGTGGTAGTGGTGGTATGTTGGTGATAATGGTGGTAGTGATGGTGATAGTCGTGGCAGTGTTGGTGATAGTGGTGATAGTGGTGGTAGTGGTGATGATTGTAGTAGTAGTGATGTTAGTAGTGGTAGTGGTGGCAATAGTGGTAGTGGTGGTGATAGTGGTGGTAGTGATGGGGGGTGGTGGAACAGCTGGTGTCAAGTCGCATGCTGGATTCCGCAGAAGCATATCAGTCACACACGTCACCGTTAGCGTCACACACGTTAGTGTCACACACGTCAGCGTCACACACGTTAGTGTCACACACGTCAGCGTCACACACGTTAGTGTCACACACGTTAGCGTCACACACGTTAGTGTCACACACGTCAGCGTCACACACGTCAGTGTTAGTGTCACACACGTCAGTGTTAGTGTCACACACGTCAGTGTTAGCGTCACACACGTTAGTGTCACACACGTCAGTGTCACACACGTCAGTGTTAGTGTCACACACGTCAGTGTTAGCGTCACACACGTTAGTGTTAGCGTCACACACGTCAGTGTTAGCGTCACACACGTCAGTGTTAGCGTCACACACGTCAGTGTTAGCGTCACACACGTCAGTGTTAGTGACACACAGGTCAGTGTTAGCATCACACACGTCAGTGTTAGCGTCACACACGTCAGTGTTAGTGTCACACACGTCAGTGTTAGCGTCACACACGTCAGTGTCAGTGTCACACACGTCAGTGTTAGCGTGCGTCAGTGTTAGCGTCACACACGTCAGTGTTAGTGTCACACACGTCAGTGTTAGCGTCACACACGTCAGTGTTAGCGTAACACACTTCAGTGTTAGCGTCACACACCTCAGTGTTAGCGTCACACACCTCAGTGTTAGCGTCACACACGTCAGTGTTAGTGTCACATACGTCAGTGTTAGCGTCACACACGTCAGTGTTAGTGTCACACACGTCAGTGTTAGTGTTACACACGTCAGTGTTAGTGTCACACACGTCAGTGTTAGTGTCACACACGTCAGTGTTAGTGTCACACACGTCAGTGTTAGTGTCACACACGTCAGTGTTAGTGTCACACACGTCAGTGTTAGTGTCACACACGTCAGTGTTAGCGTCACACACGTCAGTGTTAGCGTCACACACATCAGTGTTAGTGTCACACACGTCAGTGTTAGTGTCACACACGTCAGTGTTAGCGTCACACACGTCAGTGTTAGTGTCACACACGTCAGTGTTAGTGTCATACACGTCAGTGTTAGTGTCACACACGTCAGTGTTAGCGTCACACACGTCAGTGTTAGTGTTACAAAAAACGCGATTCTAAAAGCTTAGAGATCTCCAGTGAATACTAGAAAGGACTGCCCTTCTAGCATCCAGCCTGTTACTGGGTTTTCGTAACAAGTAGTCAGTATCCTTGTCCAATTATCCATTAGAATTCAATATAATTCAATAGTGCTTCAGGATTACAACTGGTAGGCTACTAACTAGAGAAATTAAAATTTAATAAATTTATTAATCATTAAGTTGTCTAGAGGTATTCTATCAAATTAAATTAAATTAAATTAATCACAGTAATCAAAATAATATCACATCTCTCGTTTACAATATTATTGTGCTGAAAGCACATATCACATTTATAATTCTTAGGTACCGTCTGGTACATTAACATTTAATAAGATATTACAAATATGTACAAGTAAGTGTGTATGTGTGTAAGTGCTCTAAGTAGTTCACTATGTCTCTCGACTCAACTAGACTTAAACAAGTGACTGACAAAGTCCTCTCATAAACTAACTTCTTAACCGACTGGCAACCAGAGTAGTCTGCTTGAACAAAAAAGAATGCTAAGCCCAATAGCAATACAACAAGCAACTGCGACACAGAATCAGGAACAAGGAGATAATATAAAGACACTAAGTAGGGACCATCAGCAGATCCTCCGCAAAAGTCACAAAACTCCCATACTACTGAATCTAAGTTCAGCATAAGAAAATCCCCGACTGTGATAATACACAGATACCAGTACAAGTTAAGTGAGAAGTTACAGCTCAGGACCTGAGATACTCAGAGTGTCTATATGACACGCAACCTCAGTACAACGTCGAAAATCATGAAGTCTATACAATGTTCTGTGAACAGAATTCTGCAGAACTAACAAGAATAATGAGACAATCTGTCCAACCTCCAAGAGAGTCTAGAGCAGACTGAATACTTTAGGCGAGGTGAGGACACCCCCCCTCGCTCACGTGATAGCTACGTGGACAACTGCAGCTCAGAAGCCGGCAGTCTAACGAGCTACAAGTGATAATTACAGTAGTTTGACAATCAAGACTTGAACTGAGCACTTAATATGTTACATCCTAACAACATAAGTCAAATAACAATATAAAGCAATACATTTACGATTTAGCTATTATCGCAAATATAAGCAATATAAAATTATATGAAAAGGTAATAATTATATATATATACATAATAATCATTGCAACCTATCCGGGGGTTGCAACACCCCCCCCCAACACGACAGACGGTCGCACTAGGAGTTGCATTAAGGTCTTTCACATTATTACTGATTACTCATATCAATACAATTTAATATAAACATTAATCAGTCTCTCTTGTGCCAAGCACCTCTACAATTTCACAGCGTCCATCACTAGGATATGCCCCTAGTACTAGGGCAGTACACAGTATCGTATCTCTGCATACTCGTGGTTATGTACATCAGTGTAGAGACAGGGCACTTTGAGGCTCGATCATAGAGGAGACTGCATTCCACTCTTAAGTAGTGGTTGTGGAATGCGAGGCAGTATGAACATCTGAGTATGAAACAGCTTAAGGTGTGTAGTGAGGGGGGGGTCTGCGGCAGGACAGTGTTGCGTCACGCAGTACATCTCCCACACCACACTACCCACTCAACACTCAGCTTATGTCCCCTTACACAACAATACTGTGAATATATAAATATAATAATTAGACATGAGTATATATAGTTAATATGGGCTGGAGGGATTAAGTTACTTTACTGAATTTGACATAGCAAGTAACAAAAGGTATTTGGGCATAAAATTACGTAAATTTTAATGTAACTGATAATTATCAAGGACGTGACAGAGCGTCAGCAATTACATTACAATGACCACTTATGTGTTTTATACTAATAGAATAAGGTTGGATTCTGAGGGCCCACCTCATGATCCTAGCGTTTTTACTTTTCATAGTATTTATATAAGTGAGTGGATTGTGGTCAGAAAAAACGTTAATTTTAAATGGGGAAGTGCCCAAATACACGTCAAAATGTTCCAAGGACACCACAAGAGCTAGAGCCTCTTTCTCAATAGTGGCATAATTTTTCTGGTGTCGTTTGAGCTTAGATGAATAGTAACATATAGGATGAAGAATATCAGTGGATGTTGACAGATGGAGCAACACAACACCCATTGCATAACCACTCGCATCTATATGTAAAAAGAAGGGAAGATTGAAATTAGGACTTTTCAACACAGGAGCAGAGGATAGCAAGCGCTTCAACCTTTTGAACGAGTCTGAACAATCTCTAGTCCAGTTGAACTGAACTTTGCTACTAGTAAGCTCAGTGAGAGGAGCTGCCATCTGAGAAAAGTTTGGACAGAACCTGCGATAATATCCTGCCATACCCAGGAATCTCTGTACTCCTTTCCTATCCTGTGGCACTGGAAATTCAGAAATTGCACGAACCTTAGCCTCAATAGGAGCAACCTCACCTTGGCCGATACAAAAGCCTAGATAGGTAATCTTGGCTTGACCAAAACTACATTTAGCTAAGTTAACAGTGAAGTTGTAGTGCGCCAGTCTCTCAAACAATGCTCTGAGACGCGTCAAGTGCTGTTCCCACTCGTCACTGTACACCACTAAGTCGTCAAGGTAGGCTTCTACTCCTTCTAAGTTGTGGGTCAACTCGTTCATTATACGTTGGAATGAAGAAGCCGCGTTACATAGGCCGAAGGGGGTGACGAGGTAGTTAAACAATCCATCTTGAACAGTAAAAGCAGATATTTCTTGAGCACGTTCAGTAAGCGGGACTTGATAATAGCCTCGTAAGAGATCTAAACGGCTGACAAACTGGGCTCCTGACACACGGTCAATAAGGTCGTCAATGCGAGGTAGAGGATAACCATCAGGCAAGGTGACAGAGTTCACTTTCCTGTAATCAGTGCACATCCTGAAACTACCGTCAGATTTAGGCACTAAAATACAGGGAGATGCCCACGGACTTTTACTGCGCTCAATAAGTCCGTGAGATAACAGAAAATCAACCTCTTCTCTCAATGCTTCATGCTTTGTTGGACTCATCCTATATGGTGATTGCTTAATGGGTGATGCTCCCTGTACATCATCGTCATGTACACCCAGAGTACAACGTTTAGGAACATCACCGAACAATTCAGGGAAATGCAAAATCATGTTTTTAATATCACCAGCTTTATCAATCCCAAGGTTACTAAGAAAATCGTCTAGTGATTGTAGAGTCACTGAATTTTCTAAACGAACCTCTATACCTCTAGAGATGTCAGGTAGACTGACGTTTTCTTCCTCTGTCCTAGGAAGAATAGAAGTAGTAGGTAGAGGACTAGCGTAGTATGCCTTAAGCTGGTTAACATGGTACACATGATTAGATTTCTTTTTCCCAGGCGTACGTACCAAATAATTTACGTCGCTAAGCTTTTTCACTACTTCCAGGGGACCATCATACCTGGCTTGTAGAGCATGACCTGGCACTAAATTCCGAGCCATAACCTTATCTCGTGCTTTAAAAGAACGAGAGACAGCACGCTTGTCATAATGTTACTTCATTCTAGCTTGGGCTGAAACTAGGTTTTTCGAAGCTAGCTCTCTAGCGGCTGTCAAATGTTGCTGCATTAATGAAGGTGAAGTACTCAATGATGGATTTGATTTTCCTGTCCACACGTCTTTCAACACTGCGAAAGGACCACGCACTTGGTGTCCGAATATTAATTCAAATGGACTAAATCCGAGACTTTCTTGCTCACTTTCTCTCATAGCGAACAGAAGAAAAGGTATACCCTCATCCCAGTCTCTAGAAAAATGTTCACAATAAGCTCTCATCATGGACTTCAGTGTCTGATGAAATCTCTCTAGAGCCCCTTGTGACTGTGGATGATAACTGGTTGAAAGTACAGACTTTATTCCTAGGTGGGATAATGCTTCTCGAAAGATCTTAGAAGTGAAGTTAGATCCCTGATCTGATTGTATCTCTCGTGGCAATCCAACCTGGGAGAAAAATTTCATCAGCGCTCTCACAATAGCACGAGCATTAATTTTTCTCATAGGAATAGCTTCGGGATAGCGTGTTGCAGCGTCCATAATAGTAAATAAGTATTGGTTTCCTAGTTTGGTTCTAGGCAAAGGACCAACACAATCAATAATAAGACGTGAAAATGGTTCAGCATCCACGGTGATAGGAATGAGAGGCGCAGGTGGAGGTGTGTGCGCTGGCTTGCCTGTCACTTGACACACGTGGCAACGTCGCACATGATCAGCTACTGTTTCCTTCATCTTTGGCCAAGTAAAATGTTTTGCCAGTTTACCGAGTGTCTTCTTGACACCCAAATGTCCTCCTATGGGACTATTGTGAGCAAAATCAATGGCTTGTTCACGAAATGTAACTGGTAACACTACTAGATGCTTGACTGTGGTGGAAACACTATCAGCTGACAACTTACATGTATTTTTCTCCATCAGTACACCATTACTATAATAGTAACAATTATCGAGATCCTTTGCTTCACTCTCAGTAACTGCTATATCTTTCAGTCTTTCCAGTGACTGATCAACAAACTGATCCTTGATTAAATCATCATGAGTTAGAAATTTAACGTCAGTTGTGTCTTGACTAGGTTGATGACCAGGGGGAGTCAGTGTTAATGATCCTGGGCGCAGAGCGTCACTAAACAACATATTCAACCCCAAATCATTGTCATCCACATACTCAGCAGGAGACAAGGATGGTTGTTGAATCTTTGACATAGCTCTAGTAATTGCGCTGAGAGGAAATAAAATAGGTTTCTCTCTACAAGCTTCAATGGTATAATTATCATCAGTGTTATTATCAATCACAAGTGGTTCTTTACATATACCAGCATGAAGGATATCGTTCCCTATCAACAAGTCCACTGACCTGATGGGAAATACACCACTGGATATACCCACTGAAATATAACCAGTATAATAGCTTGTTTCAATATAAACTTTGTGCAGAGGCACTTTTACAACAGCCCCTCCATAGGCTTCTAACAATACATCTATCTTGCAATAGGTATCATCAGTTATGGGCAGTACATCTTCTCTTAATAACGTGAGATAACTGCCAGTGTCTCTGAAAGAAATTATCTCAGTTAGATGTGATTTGTCAAATCCTACTTTATCTCTCGAAAAGTAAGGACTCATCGCTGAACGAATCTTTTCGTCAGATACACTTTCTGACGCTAGTCATCTATCCTGAGTAACATTATCTAAAACAGCAGGATCAGAGGTATTACTAGGATTTTGGTGCCTTTGTTGCTCGGAAGAGGATACGACTTGTGTGGGGGCGCCAGCCGCACGACTGCTTCTCGTATCTCTTTCTAACTTATAGCAATACTCTCTAGCATGTCCTTTTCTGTTACAATATGTACATTTTACTTTCTTTTTCTCGATATCAGATTTCTGTCTAACCACAGAGACAGATTCAGGATTGTGAGTTTTCCTGGTAAAGGTACGAGAAGTTACAGTAGCAGGTACATCAGGCCGGCAATGAGCAGCTGATTTAGGTTGCCAACTTCTAGGACAATTTTTAGTTACCTTGTTTCTTTGTGTTTTAGTACGCACAAGATTGTGAGAAATCTCGTAATTGTCTGCTAATGCTGCAGTTTCCAGAATATCCGAGGTAGTATGATCGATCAGATATTCTTGTATGTCAGCAGGCATACAGTTGTTAAACTCTTCGTGTAGTAACAACTGAACAAGGCTGTCGTAGTTGTTACACTTGGCAGCTCCAGACCATCTCTCAAAAGCAACATTTTTCTCACGAGCAAATTCTACACAAGTTTGATCTTGTCGTCGTTGTAACGTATGAAATGCTCTTTGATAACTTACAGGTAACAAGTTATATGTCTCTAGAATAGTTTGTTTGACAGCGTCATAACTAATGTACTTGGCAAATGGTAAGGTAGCAGTACAAGTTTGAGCTCTTCCTGTCAACGCTGTATGCAACAATGTTGCCCAGTGCTTACGTGGCCAGTTCATAGCACGTGCCTGGTTCTCAAACACATCAAAATAGGTGTCTAAGTCACTTTCAAAAAACTTAGGAACCATGGATGCAGCTTTCTGCACATTAAATGTGTCCTGTGATCTATCAGTCTGTTGTCTTCCCAGACGAACATTTTCTCTTTGGAAATCTTCTTTGTTCAATTTCCTCTGTGCCTCTATTTGTGCAGTCTGCAACATAATGAGGCGTTCAAACCTCTCAAACTGTTCCTGAGAGATAGGACCAGTGGGTAATGGAGGAGTAGGGAAATTAACGTGGTCTGGACGGCCCTTAGGTCGGACACTTCATCCAGCCGTCTCTAGAGAGTCTAGATCTGGTCTAGGATAAGTAGATACAGGTGTAGCATACACTGTACTAGTATTAGGCTGAGTCATCCAACTAGCTACACTCTGTACTATTTTGTCAGTGAGGCGGGAAGGTGTGAGCGGAGGTTCATTAGGCTCAGACACTTCTGCCTTAGTTGCTCTTTCTTCTTCATCAAATAGAGTCATACCTCCTAACTGTGACACTAGGCTTTCTGAATCTGAATCATAATCAGACATCTCTGTATGAGCAGGAAATATATATCTTTAATTAACGCTCTGACAGTTTCTGCGGTGTAATTCCTGTTATACGTCACACCGAGATATTTGGCTACTCGCCAACAAGTCTGAAGTTTTAATGTACTTAACTCAGACAAAGTCAGAGTATCAATTAACTGTTTCACTTTGGCATACATCACGAAAATAATTGTACTACGAGAGAGTGATTATGGGAAACTATGATCCTGATAAGAATTTTAGTGTTGGTTGTCTTAGAGCTAGAACTCATAAACAGTATTTCCATCTCCTTGGATCAAGAGACTCAGTCAGGTACATACATCCACCTGGTATGTTGTACAAGACTAAACTCAAAGTCTTCAGATTAGGAAAGTACTCAAAGTGTTTGACCATAGAGTTACTAGTATGTCAAACTGGACAATTTCTCCAACACCTTGGATCAAGAGCATCCCGGATAGGCCCCCATTTGTTACAAAAAACGCGATTCTAAAAGCTTAGAGATCTCCAGTGAATACTAGAAAGGACTGCCCTTCTAGCATCCAGCCTGTTACTGGGTTTTCGTAACAAGTAGTCAGTATCCTTGTCCAATTATCCATTAGAATTCAGTATGATTCAATAGTGCTTCAGGATTACAACTGGTAGGCTACTAACTAGAGAAATTAAAATTTAATAAATTTATTAATCATTAAGTTGTCTAGAGGTATTCTATCAAATTAAATTAAATTAAATTAATCACAGTAATCAAAATAATATCACATCTCTCGTTTACAGTATTATTGTGCTGAAAGCACATATCACATTTATAATTCTTAAGTACCGTCTGGTACATTAACATTTAATAAGATATTACAAATATGTACAAGTAAGTGTGTATGTGTGTAAGTGCTCTAAGTAGTTCACTATGTCTCACGACTCGACTAGACTTAAACAAGTGACTGACAAAGTCCTCTCATAAACTAACTTCTTAACCGACTGGCAACCAGAACAGTCTGCTTGAACAAAAAAGAATGCTAAGCCCAATAGCAATACAACAAGCAACTGCGACACAGAATCAGGAACAAGGAGATAATATAACGACACTAAGTAGGGACCATCAGCAGATCCTCCACAAAAGTCACAAAACTCCCATACTACTGAATCTAAGTTCAGCATAAGAAAATCCCCGACTGTGATAATACACAGAAACCAGTACAAGTTAAGTGAGAAGTTACAGTTCAGGACCTGAGATACTCAGAGTGTCTGTATGACACACAACCTCAGTACAACGTCGAAAATCATGAAGTCTATAAAATGTTCTGTGAACAGAGTTCTACAGAACTAACAAGAATAATGAGACAGACAATCTGTCCAACCTCCAAGAGAGTCTAGAGCAGACTGAATACTTTAGGCGAGGTGAGGACACCCCCCCTCGATCACGTGATAGCTACGTGGACAACTGCAGCTCAGAAGCCGGCAGTCTAACGAGCTACAAGCGATAATTACAGTAGTTTGACAATCAAGACTTGAACTGAGCACTTAATATGTTACATCCTAACAACATAAGTCAAATAACAATATAAAGCAATACCAGTGTCAGCATAGTTGCTGATCCCTGTGTTACATAGCATAGCATATTAGTATCATCCATGTGCTTTAGATAGGAGATCCCTTGTAGGCCTGTGACTTTGTGTGACGTCACGGGATGTGCATGTGTAGGCTCGTACCTCTGCCCCGGCCTCACTCGGCGGCAGACCAACCAGGCGAAGACAGGCAAGGCAGTGGGCTCCAGTTCCCATCATCTCAGTCTGACAATATATGTTACCATCCAACAAGTGTGTCTACCTTCAACCCTCGATATCTCCAATTTAAGAACCCCTACGATAAATGGTGGCATCGGAGGGCCTGTAATTCTGACGATTACAGCGATTTCTGGAGATAAATTTCGACCAGCGAGATGGCCATTTCGTGTCACCAGTAGGCCTATCGTGGTTAACCCCAGCCAGCTACCTCAAGTCAGCTACTCGCCCAAACTCCTACCAGCTTCTACATTATTCACTGGTCAGTCTCTTTGTATTAGTGTTTATCTGCTTATTTGCATCACTCCCGAGGGGTTGACCCGAATTTGCAAAATAAGCCAGCTTCCAGTCTGTGGTGGGGGAGTCAGAACAACCGAGCCCAGTCGAGCCTAGTCTACTCCATCCAATTCCTTTGCCTGCCAAGCCAGCTTCCACCCCTGCTGTGCTCATCGTGTGAAGTTATCAAGCTATTCTGTGTGAAGGGTTAAGATAAACCAGCTAGCAACTAACCCAGGTGTCTTACCCCAGTACTCTAGTAAGCCACGTGAATAGTCTTCATCGCTTGTGATTCAATCTCCAAGCCATTCTGAGTGCTCTTTTTCATCCTTGTGGTGTTGTAGCATTTCGTGGGTGTATTTTAAGCCAGTCGGCTTAGAAATATCTTCGCGGCAGTGTGGGTGTTCTCAGTGAGGCTTACGACGTTCAACCCATATGCCCAGCCACTCACGACCACGTGTGTCGCACCATTGCCGGTCTCAGCCCTGATAACCCACAAACCCAACTACACTCAGCCATTACCCACTCACCTAACTTCTTCAGTGTTTTGGTGAAGTACTAAGGGTTGTAGCACCATATTTTAAGGACCACATAGGGGGTCAAGAGCTAGAGTGTGTTTCGCGCCACCTTTAAAAAGCCTCCTGTGTGTGTCATTCTTCGATGTAAGCGCAGTTCTACGATCACCTGTGCAGAGGACAGCAGCAAGACGACATAAACATTCCTCTACTCTCCACTACCATCAACCTCATTCTTCACCAAGTTGTTACAGCGATAATATTTTTTTTTCATAGAGACATCTGCGAGTGTTGAGACATTTCTTTTGAGTTTCCAGTGATTTTTTTCTCTTAGTGACATTCAGTGACTCTCGATCAGACTCAGTGTTTATCATGTACTGATTGCATTAATTTCTTTTTATCTCCTTAATTCAGTGTTAATTTTTGTGCATTATCTTATGTCTGTTGTGTTGTGTATCTTTTTATACACTTGAAGTAAGTACTTAGTGTTTTTCCTTTGTTGTGTGTGCAACATATGAGCAGTATAGAACTTGTGTTTACACTTCAGAATCACCTTGTGTTCTCAGTATTCCAGTGAAGTATTTCAGTAATTTTTTCACCTCATATTCTGCATCACAACTCAGTGTTGTCTGTTATTTTTTTCTTCCCAGCTTTTGTGTATTTTTGTTTTGTTCCCTGTGTGTTGAACATTCTTGTGTTCATATTCTTTCATTTAGCCAGTGTCTAATTTGTCTTATTTCCACAGACAATAGTGCCATTATTTTGTGCAAGCAAGAAATCATTTTTTACAAAATTTTTCACACATCAAGTTTCATTGCAAGAAAATTCTAGTATTGTGTTTGTTGATGTGTTGTGTTCTGCATCACTGTAAGTGTTAAAACTTTTATGTTCTGTGTTTTAGCACCTATTATTTTTTTCATGTTTTATTGAACAAATTCACTCTTAGTGCAATTTTTAAGTTCTTCTTTTTAAAGTAAATTGTTCTTTTGCTTGTTAAGTGTTGTTTAAGCTGCAGTTAAGAGTTAAAGTGTTCATTCCTTGATTTATTTCTTTTCTTGTGTGTGTAATAATTGTTATTATTGCACATTGACTCACTTTGCAATAATTCTTGTGCAAATATTGTGTTGCTATTAAAGTTTTCTTGCAGAAAATTTTATGAAGTACTTGTTGATTAGCAACTGTTAACTTGAAATATTGCACAGTTTATTTCAGTGCAGTTTCTTATGCTCTGTTCTGTGCATAATATTTTATTCTGTCTGTGTCATTTTATTTCATTTCAGTGAATTGTGTGTCTGTTTTAATTTTTGCACAAGTTTATTGAGTCCATTTTATCATTTTGTTGTGGATTTCCCAGTTACATTGAAAGTAAAGACAACTCACTGTGCCATTCATTCAATTTAAAGTAAAAGTTGAGCAAATTAGATTTGAGTAAAGTACAAGTTCTCTTCATTTTCAGTGTTGTTTGTTAAGTTGCATATTTTTCTTGTGTGAGTTCTTTGCTTACTGTGTAACCTGTCAATTTTTAATTACTTATGCAGAATAGTTAAGCAATTTTTTTTTCTTCCCATTTTAGTTCACTGTGTTGTGTGTTCCTCAGTTACCATTTTCTTTTGTTCTCTAAATTCTTGTTTTACATTTTGCAAACATGTCTCAAGTTTTCTCAAGCGATGCCTCAGCACATGCTGCTAGTACAACCATTAATTTGTCAGCCCAAAATTCGAGTAACTCCTTATCAAACGATAGACATACTCAGACTTCTAGCCTGCGTAATTTCAGTCGTGATCCGTATGATGCTATGCCATTGTTCAATGGTGACCCAGACAACCTTGAAGGTTGGTTTACCGCAGTTAGAGCCAGAGCTAATGCTTCAGTTGATGGTCTTCCATCTGAGAGTTGTTTAATAAGTATCGGAAAGGAGAGTCTAGCCCGTTCTCCAGCAGCCTCAAATGTATTTAACTTAATTCGTATCAAGGACTTCCAAGATCTAACCAGGTGGCAAGATTATGAACAGTTAATTCGCAATTATCTTGAACCGGTGCGAGAAACCGATCCGTTCGTTGTTCTCAAAGAATTAGTTTGCACAGCTCCGAGACCAGAAGAGTCATTAGATGAGTTTGCTCTTCGTCTTAATAACCTAATGTCCCCATTTGTTAAAGCAGGTCAAAATTCAAGGTACCTTAAAGATAGTGATAAACCAGCCCTTGATGGGTTTGCCAAATTAGCTGCATTTGGAGTTATTAAACAACTAATGCCACCGACATCTAGGTATGTGTACAATTCAAGTCCGCTAGATGCTACTATGGGACCGCTTGCAGCTCTAATCCATGTACGAAATTTGTGTCCCGAGGGAACCTTCCCTTATCGTAAGTCTATGCCAAACACCTTGTCCAATCCTGTACCTCCTCTAGTTTGTGCTACTACCAAACCTCCCAACCGCAATCACTCGCGCCCATCATCCAAAGCAAGTGTTAAGAGCCATCATTCCCGTAGCACCCGTAGTACGTACAGTAACCACAGTCAAAGAGTTTGCTACAATTGTGGTTACCGTGGCCATATCGCTATTAATTGTCATGACAGTCACCCTAAGAAGCGTCGTACTGATGATGAGTACCAGTCAGATCTTCCCTACTGTACTTATCATAGAATTCATGGACATGACACGTCTGAGTGCAATGCCCTCTACAATATGCAGTACTCTAGATCTTTCTGTGGCCGTTCCAACCGCAGAGCCAGGAGAGGAAACAGACGTCGTGGTTCACAAACTAACCAGAACCAGGCTCATTCTTCCAATTCGGGGGAATTAGAGCGCCCCAGTCAAACAATCCCATGGTGACAGTAGGTGATAATGAGTACACCATCCCCGTTCACAATTCCTTTGAAGCCTTAAGCAGTCTCGAGAATGACAATCCTGCTGATGATGTTGCTTCACACGTCTCTGACGTAGAGGAATTTGGGGATGAAGTAGAAAATGCCTTCTCCGATGACAACTCACCTTCCTGTTTGCATATAACTCCTAATGTAACGATTGGTCCATTAGTACAAGCTTCTGTCCATAATGCGCCCGTTCATGTGTTCATGGACTCTGGTGCGCAAGTTAATATCATTAGGTCTAGCTTGTTTAAAGAGAAGCGGTTACGACGTGTCCTCCTCGTTGAACCAACTACTGTAACCTCCCTTAGTGGAGTAGCTGGTTCTCTTCTGCGAGTCCGAGGTCAGACTTCGCTCACCTTTACTATCCAAGGCAGAGACTTTACTGCTGCTTTTCTTGTTGTCGACCAGATTACTTTCCCTGGTGACCTTCTTCTGGGATTTGCTTCCATGCGAGACTTACGCATTGTGCTCGACCCGTACCGATGGCATGCCCAAATTGACGACTTGATCGTTCCATTCTGGGGTTACCAGCTTGGATCAGAAATCTGTCATACTGCTGCAGAGTATGATGTACGAATTAAGTCCTTACAGGCCAGTGCATTTCCAGTAGCGTACCCAAGCGGTCAGGCACTGGTAACTCTGTCACTCCCATCTGTGTTCCACCTACACCTTCAGATATGCAAGATAGTGTATTGCCTCAAGTGTCCGAGGACGCTCAGACTGCTTTGAGCGCTCTGCCTATCTCTGCAATGTCTGCTAGTCCAAGTAGTAGTTTCTCCAAAGGGGACGCCTTGTCGGAAAACGATTACTTGAAACTAGTAATGCCATCTCTTGTTGATGTCACATGCCGTTTGCAGAAAGACGTCTCTGTTGCGGCTAGTGCTCTCACTAGAGTGTCTGTTGTTGTTCCTAATGTTCCAGATGGTGATAACGTCCTAGTTGACAGTGATTCCTGCAAGGTCAAGGGTTTATTTGTTGAACCTTCCTTACACGTTGTAAGAGACAGTAAGATCCATTTACTCCTTGCTAACACTTTGGGTCACAGTGTTCGTCTCAGAGCAAATACCAACCTCGTTGACCTAGTTCACTATCCTTACCCTGTTCAAGTACAGGATGACGTGCCACCTGACCAGTGGGTCGGTGCTATTTCAACAGTGGAGACCTCATCCACTCCGCTGGATCAATCCATCCCGTCAGTTGAGGAGAAAGACTTAGCTCCCACTGATTTCCCAGACGAAGTCCAGCGCTTGTTGACGCTGTTGAACAAACGTCGTAAAGCCATTGCCTTACCAGGTGAGAAGATGGGTATAACGAACTTATTGTCCCATCGTATTCCACTTGAACCTGGTACGAGACCTATTTATATACCTGCGTACAGAATGCCTCATTCCCAAGTTGCTGTCGCAGAGGAACTGATCAATCAAATGCTCAATGATGGAGTTATTGCACCTAGCAATTCACCCTGGAATGCGCCCTTGATCCTAGTGCCTAAGAAGGACGGCACTTGGCGCCCGGTGATTGACTTTAGGAAGTTAAATGCGAAAACCATTCCAGATCGTTTCCCACTTCCTGTACTAGGTGACCTTTTACGCAATATCGGAGATAACAAAGTCTTCTCGACCCTGGACTTGTTACAAGGGTTTTGGCAAGTCCCTCTTCACGAGGACAGCCAAGAGTTAACTGCATTCTCCACTCCCACAGGTCATTATCACTTCCTCCGTATGGCGTTTGGATTACGATCGTCTCCTATCACGTTCTCTAGACTCATGACCAACATCTTTAGAGGTCTTATAGGTAAAGCACTTATGGTGTACTTAGACGACGTAATCGTCATGTCCGAAGACGTGGACACACACCTGAAAAGACTTGATATAGTACTTGGCAAGCTTGAAGAAGCCAATTTAAAGATCAAACTGTCCAAATGTCAATTTTTCAGATCAGAAATTAAGTTTCTTGGTCACGTAGTCACTCCTAGAGGGGTTACGACTGATCAAAGTAAAGTAACTGCAGTACTAAATTTTCCAACTCCCAAAACTGCTGATGCCGTAAGATCCTTTGTGGGCTTAGCAGGTTTTTATAGATCTTTCATTGCCAATTTTTCTTCCATAGCTGCTCCTCTAACTGAGTTGCTTAAGAAAGATGCTCCTTTTGTTTGGACCTTCCGTCAAGAAAGAGCATTCCAGACATTAAAAGAAAAGCTAACATCTGCTCCAATTTTGAAATTTCCAGATTTTTCTAAGCCCTTCTATCTGACAACTGATGCTAGTTCAATTGGCATAGGTGCCGTACTAGCTCAGAAGACTGATGGCAAGTACAACGCAGTTGCATTTGCTAGCCGAGTCCTTACGAAGGCTGAACGTAATTATACAGTAACGGAGCAAGAAGCTTTAGCAATAGTATGGTCTTTAAAGCACTTCCGAGACATTATTTACCAGTACCCTGTTCATGTCTTGACAGACCATGCGCCACTGATACCTTTATTCCAGAACAAACAGCCTACTGGAAGGTTAGCCAGATGGACCTTGACTATCCAAGAGTTCAATCCCACTTTTGAACATTTACCTGGCAAGTCAAATGTAGTCGCAGATGCTTTATCGCGACACGTTAGTGTAGTTACTGCAGATCCTCCATTTACTGTCGAGGATGTCAAAAATGCCCAAAGAACAGATCCCATGTGGTCTGGTGTGATTCGATTCCTGCTCCAGGAAGATCTTATTCTTACTGTGAAGCCACCAGCACCCATTAGTGACTTTGTAATGAGCCAAGAATTACTGTATCGAACAGCCGAGTTGGGTACTCCAAGTAGAAGAGTTTACCAGTTAGTAATTCCACAGTCACTAGTGAACGTAGCTCTACAGCTAGTTCATGATGCACCAGGTGTTGCACACCCTGGTATGGATCGTTCTGTGAAACAAGCCAGAATGAAATACTTTTGGCCACGTATGGCAACTGACATTTCCGAGTATGTCAAGAAATGTAGTGTCTGTATGCAACATAAAGGAAATGTCAATGGTCCTAATCCAATCCAAGTGTACCCAACCACTAGCGAACCGTGGGAAAGAGTTGCCCTTGATTTGTTAACCAATTTTAAATGTTCCCTCCAAGGCAACAAACATCTGTGTGTTATGGTAGACCATTTCACCAGATATTGTGAGTTAGTTCCTATTGCAGATAAGACTGCAGAGACAGTAGCTAAAGCGTTTAAAGAACGCATTATCTGCAGGCATACCACCCCAAAGTCCTTAGTAACAGATAATGGAGGTGAATTCTGTAATGAGATTCTTGAAAATTTGTGTACTTTATACAAGATCTCTAAATCCACCATTGTTCCTCATCATCCTGCCAGCAATGGGTTAGCCGAAAGAACCAATAAAAAAGTACTTGATGTCCTGAGAGCCACTATCAACCCCAATAGTGAAACTTGGGATGAAGTCATACCAGATGTCCAATGTGCCATAAATTCTGCTTACAATGCTTCCATAGGTGATACTCCACATTATGCATTGTATGGTGTAGACAAGCGTTTACCCTATGAGTTGTTATATTCCACTCCGAAACCTAATTACAACCCTGATGATTTCGTAGCAACTCGTACCAGCATGGCTCAGAGTGTTTTTAGAAGAATCCGTGAAACACTTCACAAATCAACAGCAGAATTTACTAGAGTAACTAATAGCCGTGCTAAGCCGTCAAAAGTCAAAGTAGGTTCAAGAGTAATGCTGACAAATTTCAACAAAACATCCGAAATGCCTAAGCTCGATCAAAAGTTTGTCGGACCTTATCGAGTTGTAGAACATATCTCTGGTAATAAGTATAAGGTTAGAGAAATTAGTACGGGCAAGTACAAAGAATCGCATTTAGATCATATGAAATTAGTATCCGACGTTGATGATATTGCTACCCAGACTAATGTGACAGATGCTGAAAATCCTCTTGACTCTGTACCCTCTACCTCAGATACTCAGTCAGATAACCAACCTGAATGTCGTTACTCCTTGCGTACTCGACAAGTAATGAGAAACCCACAAGTATCTTTTGTAGATACTCCTTCAGATCTCCCTCAGTCAAGGCATGTGTTGGCCATTGCAGAGGAATTCGATCCTCCCAGAGATGATAACCATTCTGCATATGTAAACCTCACCCTTGCAGAATTGGGTTTAAATGTTCATAGTCTGTATAACTAGATGTCCGAGATGAAGTAAATTGTCAGCTGTTTGTTATTAGCTGATCAGTTTGTCAGAAATTTTCGTGTTCACGTTCCCTCCGTATTCTGAGAGTTGACAGTAATAGTCTGAGTGCACCAGATGCCTTTGCTGTTAATTTCACCTTGTATATATATATTTATTCTGCCTCAGAATCCATAGAGTGCATGAATACAGATCAATCGATCAATTCCATTCATATTGTACAATGATTTGTTCTTATAGTTTGTAATGCATTACGTTAAAAGTGATTACGTTAACATCCATTACGTTAAAACTCATGTTGTAACATCCATTATGATACCATCCATTAGTTCTAAGTTATATATAAATTTGTTATTGTATAGAATCAGCCCAGAACCGCCTGCCTGTTCAGCCTATAGATAGTAGTGTATGTCGAGACGACATACGTAACATGACCGAGCTGTCAGCATAGTTGCTGATCCCTGTGTTACATAGCATAGCATATTAGTATCATCCATGTGCTTTAGATAGGAGATCCCTTGTAGGCCTGTGACTTTGTGTGACGTCACGGGATGCGCATGTGTAGGCTCGTACCTCTGCCCCGGCCTCACTCGGCGGCAGACCAACCAGGCGAAGACAGGCAAGGCAGTGGGCTCCAGTTCCCATCATCTCAGTCTGACAATATATGTTACCATCCAACAAGTGTGTCTACCTTCAACCCTCGATATCTCCATTTAAGAATCCCTACGATATCAGTGTTAGCGTCACACACGTCAGTGTTAGTGTCACACACGTTAGTGCTAACGTTACACACGTCAGTGTTAGTATCACACACGTCAGTGTTAGCGTCACACACGTTAGTGCTAGCGTCACACACGTCAGTGTTAGTATCACACACGTCAGTGTTAGCGTCACACACGTCAGTGTCACACACGTCAGTGTTAGTGTCATACACGCCAGTGTTAGCGTCACACACGTCAGTGTTAGCGTCACACGCGCCAGTGTTAGTGTCACACACGTCAGTGTTAGTGTCACACACGTTAGTGTTAGTATCACACACGTCAGTGTTAGTGTCACGCACGTCAGTGTTAGTGTCACACACGCCAGTGTTAGTGTCACACACGTCAGTGTTAGTGTCACACACGTCAGTGTTACCGCCACACACGTCAGTGTTAGCGTCACACACGTTAGTGTTAGTGTCACACACGTCAGTGCTAGCGTCACACACGTTAGTGTTAGCGTCACACACGTTAGTGTCACACACGTCAGTGTTAGCGTCACACACGTTAGTGTTAGTGTCACACACGTCAGTGTTAGCGTCACACACGTTAGTGTTAGCGTCACACGCGTCAGTGTCACACACGTCAGTGTTAGTGTCATACACGTCAGTATTAGTGCCACACACGTCAGTGTTATTGTCACACGTCAGTGTTAGCGTCACACACGCCAGTGTTAGTGTCACACACGTTAGAGTTAGCGTCACACACGTCAGTGTTAGTGTCACACACGTCAGTGTTAGTGTCACAAACGTCAGTGTTAGTGTGACACACGTCAATGTTAGTGTCACACACGTCAGCGTTAGCGTCACACACGTCAGTGTCACACACGTCAGTGTTAGTGTCACACACGTCAATGTTAGCGTCACACACGTCAGTGTTAGTGTCACACACGTTAGTGTTAGTGTCACACACGTCAGTGTTAGTGTCACACACGTCAGTGTTAGCGTCACACACGTCAGTGTTAGTGTCACACACGTCAGTGTTAGTGTCACACACGCCAGTGTTAGCGTCACACACGTCAGTGTCGCACACGTCAGTGTTAGTGTCACACGCGTCAGTGTTAGTGTCACACACGTTAGTGTTACCGTCACACACGTCAGTGTTAGTGTCACACACGTTAGTGTTAGTGTCACACACGTCAGTGTTAGTGTCACACACGTTAGTGTTAGCGTCACACACGTCAGTGTTAGTGTCACACACGTTAGTGTTAGTGTCACACACGTCAGTGTTAGTGTCACACACGTCAGTGTTAGCGTCACACACGTCAGTGTTAGTGTCACACACGTCAGTGTTAGTGTCACACACGCCAGTGTTAGCGTCACACACGTCAGTGTCACACGCGTCAGTGTTAGTGTCACACACGTCAGTGTTAGTGTCACACGCGTCAGTGTTAGTGTCACACACGTTAGTGTTAGCGTCACACACGTCAGTGTTAGTGTCACACACGTTAGTGTTAGCGTCACACACGTTAGTGTTAGTGTCACACACGTTACTGTTAGTGTCACACACGAAAGGTGTTAATATCACACACGTCAGTGTTGGCGTCACACACGTTAGTGTCACACACGTCAGTGTTAGTGTCACACACGTCAGTGTTAGTGTCACGCACGTAAGTGTTAGTGCCACACACGTCAGTGTTAGCGTCACACACGTTAGTGTTAGCGTCACACACGTCATTGTTAGTGTCACACACGTCATTGTTAGTGTCACACACGTTACTGTTAGTGTCACACACGTCAGTGTTAGTGTCACACACGTCAGTGTTAGCGTCACACACGTTAGTGTCACACACGTCAGTGTTAGTGTCACACACGTTAGCGTCACACACGTCAGTGTTAGTGTCATACACGTCAGTGTTAGTGTCACACACGTCAGTGTTAGTGTCACACACGTTAGTGTTAGTGTCACACACATCAGTGTTAGTGTCACACACGTTAGTGTTAGTGTCACACACGTTAGTGTTAGTGTCACACACGTCAGTGTTAGTGTCACACACGTTAGTGTCACACACGTCAGTGTTAGTGTCACACACGTTAGCGTCACACACGTCAGTGTTAGTGTCACACACGTCAGTGTTAGTGTCACACACGTTAGTGTTAGTGTCACACACATCAGTGTTAGTGTCACACACGTTAGTGTTAGTGTCACACACATCAGTGTTAGTGTCACACACGTTAGTGTTAGTGTCACACACGTTAGTGTTAGTGTCACACACATCAGTGTTAGTGTCACACACGTTAGTGTTAGTGTCACACACGTTAGTGTTAGTGTCACACACGTTAGTGTTAGTGTCACACACGTTAGTGTTAGTGTCACACACGTTAGTGTTAGTGTCACACACGTTAGTGTTAGTGTCACACACGTTAGTGTTAGTGTCACACACGTTAGTGTTAGTGTCACACACGTTAGTGTTAGTGTCACACACGTTAGTGTTAGTGTCACACACGTTAGTGTTAGTGTCACACACGTTAGTGTTAGTGTCACACACGTTAGTGTTAGTGTCACACACGTTAGTGTTAGTGTCACACACATCAGTGTTAGTGTCACACACGTTAGTGTTAGTGTCACACACATCAGTGTTAGTGTCACACACGTCAGTGTTAGTGTCACACACGTCAGTGTTAGTGTCACACACGTCAGTGTTAGTGTCACACACGTTAGTGTTAGTGTCACACACGTCAGTGTTAGTGTCACACACGTTAGTGTTAGTGTCATACACGTTAGTGTTAGTGTCACACACGTTAGTGTTAGTGTCACACACGTTAGTGTTAGTGTCACACACGTTAGTGTTAGTGTCATACACGTCAGTGTTAGTGTCACACACGTCAGTGTTAGTGTCACACACGTTAGTGTTAGTGTCACACACGTTAGTGTTAGTGTCACACACGTTAGTGTTAGTGTCGCACACGTCAGTGTTAGTGTCGCACACGTTAGTGTTAGTGTCACACACGTTAGTGTTAGTGTCACACACGTTAGTGTTAGTGTCACACACCTCAGTGTTAGTGTCACACACGTTAGTGTTAGTGTCACACACATCAGTGTTAGTGTCACACACGTTAGTGTTAGTGTCACACACGTCAGTGTTAGTGTCACACACGTTAGTGTTAGTGTCACACACGTTAGTGTTAGTGTCACACACGTCAGTGTTAGTGTCACACACGTTAGTGTTAGTGTCGCACACGTTAGTGTTAGTGTCACACACGTTAGTGTTAGTGTCACACACGTCAGTGTTAGTGTCACACACGTTAGTGTTAGTGTCGCACACGTCAGTGTTAGTGTCGCACACGTTAGTGTTAGTGTCACACACGTTAGTGTTAGTGTCACACACGTTAGTGTTAGTGTCACACACATCAGTGTTAGTGTCGCACACGTTAGTGTTAGTGTCACACACGTTAGTGTTAGTGTCACACACGTCAGTGTTAGTGTCACACACGTTAGTGTTAGTGTCACACACATCAGTGTTAGTGTCGCACACGTTAGTGTTAGTGTCACACACGTTAGTGTTAGTGTCACACACATCAGTGTTAGTGTCGCACACGTTAGTGTTAGTGTCACACACGTTAGTGTTAGTGTCACACACGTCAGTGTTAGTGTCACACACGTTAGTGTTAGTGTCACACACGTTAGTGTTAGTGTCACACACATCAGTGTTAGTGTCGCACACGTTAGTGTTAGTGTCACACACGTTAGTGTTAGTGTCACACACGTTAGTGTTAGTGTCACACACGTTAGTGTTAGTGTCACACACGTTAGTGTTAGTGTCACACACGTTAGTGTTAGTGTCGCACACGTTAGTGTTAGTGTCACACACGTTAGTGTTAGTGTCACACACATCAGTGTTAGTGTCGCACACGTTAGTGTTAGTGTCACACACGTTAGTGTTAGTGTCGCACACGTTAGTGTTAGTGTCACACACGTTAGTGTTAGTGTCACACACGTTAGTGTTAGTGTCACACACGTCAGTGTTAGTGTCACACACGTTGGTGTTAGTGTCACACACGTTAGTGTTAGTGTCGCACACGTTAGTGTTAGTGTCACACACGTTAGTGTTAGTGTCACACACGTTAGTGTTAGTGTCACACACGTTAGTGTTAGTGTCACACACGTCAGTGTTAGTGTCACACACGTTAGTGTTAGTGTCACACACGTTAGTGTTAGTGTCACACACGTTAGTGTTAGTGTCACACACGTTAGTGTTAGTGTCACACACGTTAGTGTTAGTGTCACACACGTTAGTGTTAGTGTCACACACGTTAGTGTTAGTGTCACACACGTTAGTGTTAGTGTCACACACGTTAGTGTTAGTGTCACACACGTTAGTGTTAGTGTCACACACGTCAGTGTTAGTGTCACACACGTGTTAGTGTCGCACACGTAGTGTTAGTGTCACACACGTTAGTGTTAGTGTCACACACGTTAGTGTTAGTGTCACACACGTTAGTGTTAGTGTCACACACGTTAGTGTTAGTGTCACACACGTTAGTGTTAGTGTCACACACGTTAGTGTTAGTGTCACACACGTCAGTGTTAGTGTCACACACGTTAGTGTTAGTGTCACACACGTCAGTGTTAGTGTCACACACGTTAGTGTTAGTGTCACACACGTTAGTGTTAGTGTCACACACGTTAGTGTTAGTGTCACACACGTCAGTGTTAGTGTCACACACGTTAGTGTTAGTGTCACACACGTTAGTGTTAGTGTCACACACGTTAGTGTTAGTGTCACACACGTTAGTGTTAGTGTCACACACGTCAGTGTTAGTGTCACACACGTCAGTGTTAGTGTCACACACGTTAGTGTTAGTGTCACACACGTTAGTGTTAGTGTCACACACGTTAGTGTTAGTGTCACACACGTTAGTGTTAGTGTCACACACGTCAGTGTTAGTGTCACACACGTTAGTGTTAGTGTCACACACGTTAGTGTTAGTGTCACACACGTTAGTGTTAGTGTCACACACGTTAGTGTTAGTGTCACACACGTTAGTGTTAGTGTCACACACGTTGGTGTTAGTGTCACACACGTTAGTGTTAGTGTCACACACATCAGTGTTAGTGTCACACACGTTGGTGTTAGTGTCGCACACGTCAGTGTTAGTGTCACACACGTTGGTGTTAGTGTCACACACGTTAGTGTTAGTGTCACACACATCAGTGTTAGTGTCACACACGTTAGTGTTAGTGTCGCACACGTCAGTGTTAGTGTCACACACGTTAGTGTTAGTGTCACACACGTCAATGCTAGCGTCACACACGTCAGTGTTAGTGTCACACACGTCAGTGTTAGTGTCACACACGTCAGTGTTAGTGTCACACACGTCAGTGTTAGTGTCACACACGTTAGTGTTAGTATCGCACACGTCAATGTTAGCGTCACACACGTCAGTGTCACACACGTCAGTGTCACACACGTTAGTGTTAGTGTCACACACGTCAGTGTTAGCGTCACACACGTCAGTGTCACACACGTTAGTGTTAGTGTCACACACGTCAGTGTTAGCGTCACACACGTCAGTGTCACACACGTCAGTGTCACACACGTTAGTGTTAGTGTCACACACGTTAGTGTTAGTGTCACACACGTCAGTGTTAGCGTCACACACGTCAGTGTTAGCGTCACACACGTCAGTGTCACACACGTCAGTGTCACACACGTTAGTGTTAGTGTCACACACGTCAGTGTTAGTGTCACACATGTCAATGTTAGTGTCACACACGTCAGTGTTAGCGTCACACACGTTAGCGTCACACACGTCAGCCTTATTGTCACACACGTTAGTGTCACACACGTCAGTGTCACACAAGTCAGTGTCACACACGTCAGTGTTAGTGTCACACACGTCAGTGTCACAAACGTTAGTGTCACACACGTTAGTGTCACACACGTCTGTGTCACACACGTTAGTGTCATACACGTCAGTGTCACACAGGTCAGTGTCACACGCGTTAGCGTCACACACGTCAGTGTTAGTGTCACACACGTCAGTGTTAGCGTCACACATGTCAGTGTTAGTGTCACACCCGTCAGTGTTTGTGTCACACACGTCAGTGTTAGCGTCACACACGTCAGTGTTAGTGTTACACACGTCAGTGTTTGTGTCACACACGTCAGTGTTAGTGTCACACACGTCAGTGTTAGTGTCACACACGTCAGTGTCACACACGTCAGTGTTAGCGTCACACACGTCAGTGTTAGTGTTACACACGTCAGTGTTTGTGTCACACACGTCAGTGTTAGTGTCACACACGTCAGTGTTAGTGTCACACACGTCAGTGTTTGTATCACACACACGTCAGAGTCAGTGTCACACACGTCAGTGTCACTCAAGTCAGTGTCACACGCGTAAGTGTCACACACGTCAGTGTTAGTGTTACTCGCGTCAGTGTCACACACGTCAGTTTTAGTGTCACACACGTTAGTGTCACACACGTCAGTGTCACACACGTCAGTGCCACACGTCTGTGTCACACGCGTGTCACACACGTCAGTGTTAGTGTCACACACGTCAGTGTCACACACATCAGAGATAGTGTCACGCATGTCAGTGCTACACACGTCAGTGTTAGTGCCACACGTCAGTGTTAGTGACACACATGTCAGTGTCACAGACTTCAGTGTCACACAGGTCAGTTTGACACACGTCAGTGTCACACACGTCAATGTCACACACTTCAGTGTCACACAGGTCAGTGTGACACACGTCAGTGTCACACACGTCAATGTCACACACTTCAGTGTCACACTCTTCAGTGTCACATAGGTCAGTGTCACACACTTCAGTATCACACAGTTCACTGTCACGCACCTCAGTGTCACACAGGTCAGTGTCACACACATCAGTGTCACACACGTCAATGTCACACACTTCAGTGTCACACAGGTCAGTGTCACACACGTCAGTGTCACACGTCAATATCACACACTTCAGTGTCACTCACTTCAGTGTCACACAGTTCACAGTCACACACTTCAGTGTCACACAGGTCAGTGTGTCACACATGGCTGGTAGTGTTACACTCACGTCACTGTCACACATGGCTGGTAGTGTCACACTCACGTCACTGTCACACATGGCTGGTAGTGTCACACTCACGTCACTGTCACACATGGCTGGTAGTGTCACACTCACGTCACTGTCACACATGGCTGGTAGTGTCACACTCACGTCACTGTCACACATGGCTGGTAGTGTAACACTCACGTCACTGTCACACATGGCTGGTAGTGTAACACTCACGTCTCTGTCACACATGGCTGGTAGTGTAACACTCACGTCACTGTCACACATGGCTGGTAGTGTCACACTCACGTCACTGTCACACATGGCTGGTAGTGTAACACTCACGTCACTGTCACACATGGCTGGTAGTGTAGCACTCTCGTCACTGTCACACAAGGCTGGTAGTGTCACACTCACGTCACTGTCACACATGGCTGGTAGTGTAGCACTCACGTCACTGTCACACATGGCTGGTAGTGTAGCACTCACGTCACTGTCACACATGGCTGGTAGTGTAACACTCACGTCACTGTCACACATGGCTGGTAGTGTAACACTCTCGTCACTGTCACACATGGCTGGTAGTGTCACACTCACGTCACTGTCACACATGGCTGGTAGTGTCACACTCACGTCACTATCACACATGGCTGGTAGTGTAACACTCACGTCACTGTCACACATGGCTGGTAGTGTAACACTCACGTCACTGTCACACATGGCTGGTAGTGTAACACTCACGTCACTGTCACACATGGCTGGTAGTGTAACACTCACGTCACTGTCACACATGGCTGGTAGTGTCACACTCACGTCACTGTCACACATGGCTGGTAGTGTAACACTCACGTCACTGTCACACATGGCTGGTAGTGTAGCACTCTCGTCACTGTCACACATGGCTGGTAGTGTAACACTCACGTCACTGTCACACATGGCTGGTAGTGTCACACTCACGTCACTGTCACACATGGCTGCTAGTGTAACACTCACGTCACTGTCACACATGGCTTGTAGTGTAACACTCACGTCACTGTCACACATGGCTGGTAGTGTAACACTCACGTCACTGTCACACATGGCTGGTAGTGTAACACTCACGTCACTGTCACACATGGCTGGTAGTGTAACACTCACGTCACTGTCACACATGGCTGATAGTGTCACACTCACGTCACTGTCACACATGGCTGGTAGTGTCACACTCACGTCACTGTCACACATGGCTGGTAGTGTAACACTCACGTCACTGTCACACATGGCTGGTAGTGTCACACTCACGTCACTGTCACACATGGCTGGTAGTGTAGCACTCACGTCACTGTCACACATGGCTGGTAGTGTAACACTCACGTCACTGTCACACATGGCTGGTAGTGTCACACTCACGTCACTGTCACACATGGCTGGTAGTGTAACACTCACGTCACTGTCACACATGGCTGGTAGTGTAACACTCACGTCACTGTCACACATGGCTGGTAGTGTAACACTCACGTCACTGTCACACATGGCTGGTAGTGTAACACTCACGTCACTGTCACACATGGCTGGTAGTGTAACACTCACGTCACTGTCACACATGGCTGGTAGTGTAGCACTCACGTCACTGTCACACATGGCTGGTAGTGTAACACTCACGTCACTGTCACACATGGCTGGTAGTGTAACACTCACGTCACTGTCACACATGGCTGGTAGTGTCACACTCACGTCACTGTCACACATGGTTGGTAGTGTAACACTCACGTCACTGTCACACATGGCTGGTAGTGTAACACTCACGTCACTGTCACACATGGCTGGTAGTGTAGCACTCTCGTCACTGTCACACATGGCTGGTAGTGTAGCACTCTCGTCACTGTCACACATGGCTGGTAGTGTAACACTCACGTCACTGTCACACATGGCTGGTAGTGTCACACTCACGTCACTGTCACACATGGCTGGTAGTGTCACACTCACGTCACTGTCACACATGGCTGGTAGTGTAACACTCACGTCACTGTCACACATGGCTGGTAGTGTAACACTCACGTCACTGTCACACATGGCTGGTAGTGTAACACTCACGTCACTGTCACACATGGCTGGTAGTGTCACACTCACGTCACTGTCACACATGGCTGGTAGTGTAACACTCACGTCACTGTCACACATGGCTGGTAGTGTAACACTCACGTCACTGTCACACATGGCTGGTAGTGTAACACTCACGCCACTGTCACACATGGCTGGTAGTGTAACACTCACGTCACTGTCACACATGGCTGGTAGTGTCACACTCACGTCACTGTCACACATGGCTGGTAGTGTAACACTCACGTCACTGTCACACATGGCTGGTAGTGTAGCACTCTCGTCACTGTCACACATGGCTGGTAGTGTAACACTCACGTCACTGTCACACATGGCTGGTAGTGTCACACTCACGTCACTGTCACACATGGCTGCTAGTGTAACACTCACTCACTGTCACTGTCACACATGGCTTGTAGTGTAACACTCACGTCACTGTCACACATGGCTGGTAGTGTAACACTCACGTCACTGTCACACATGGCTGGTAGTGTAACACTCACGTCACTGTCACACATGGCTGGTAGTGTAACACTCACGTCACTGTCACACATGGCTGGTAGTGTCACACTCACGTCACTGTCACACATGGCTGGTAGTGTCACACTCACGTCACTGTCACACATGGCTGGTAGTGTAACACTCACGTCACTGTCACACATGGCTGGTAGTGTCACACTCACGTCACTGTCACACATGGCTGGTAGTGTAGCACTCACGTCACTGTCACACATGGCTGGTAGTGTAACACTCACGTCACTGTCACACATGGCTGGTAGTGTCACACTCACGTCACTGTCACACATGGCTGGTAGTGTAACACTCACGTCACTGTCACACATGGCTGGTAGTGTAACACTCACGTCACTGTCACACATGGCTGGTAGTGTAACACTCACGTCACTGTCACACATGGCTGGTAGTGTAACACTCACGTCACTGTCACACATGGCTGGTAGTGTAACACTCACGTCACTGTCACACATGGCTGGTAGTGTAGCACTCACGTCACTGTCACACATGGCTGGTAGTGTAACACTCACGTCACTGTCACACATGGCTGGTAGTGTAACACTCACGTCACTGTCACACATGGCTGGTAGTGTCACACTCACGTCACTGTCACACATGGTTGGTAGTGTAACACTCACGTCACTGTCACACATGGCTGGTAGTGTAACACTCACGTCACTGTCACACATGGCTGGTAGTGTAGCACTCTCGTCACTGTCACACATGGCTGGTAGTGTAGCACTCTCGTCACTGTCACACATGGCTGGTAGTGTAACACTCACGTCACTGTCACACATGGCTGGTAGTGTCACACTCACGTCACTGTCACACATGGCTGGTAGTGTCACACTCACGTCACTGTCACACATGGCTGGTAGTGTAACACTCACGTCACTGTCACACATGGCTGGTAGTGTAACACTCACGTCACTGTCACACATGGCTGGTAGTGTAGCACTCACGTCACTGTCACACATGGCTGGTAGTGTAACACTCACGTCACTGTCACACATGGCTGGTAGTGTCACACTCACGTCACTGTCACACATGGTTGGTAGTGTAACACTCACGTCACTGTCACACATGGCTGGTAGTGTAGCACTCTCGTCACTGTCACACATGGCTGGTAGTGTAACACTCACGTCACTGTCACACATGGCTGGTAGTGTAGCACTCTCGTCACTGTCACACATGGCTGGTAGTGTAGCACTCACGTCACTGTCACACATGGCTGGTAGTGTAACACTCACGTCACTGTCACACATGGCTGGTAGTGTCACACTCACGTCACTGTCACACATGGCTGGTAGTGTAGCACTCACGTCACTGTCACACATGGCTGGTAGTGTAGCACTCTCGTCACTGTCACACATGGCTGGTAGTGTAGCACTCACGTCACTGTCACACATGGCTGGTAGTGTAACACTCACGTCACTGTCACACATGGCTGGTAGTGTAACACTCACGTCACTGTCACACATGGCTGGTAGTGTAACACTCACGTCACTGTCACACATGGCTGGTAGTGTAGCACTCTCGTCACTGTCACACATGGCTGGTAGTGTAACACTCACGTCACTGTCACACATGGCTGGTAGTGTCACACTCACGTCACTGTCACACATGGCTGGTAGTGTCACACTCACGTCACTGTCACACATGGCTGGTATTGTAACACTCACGTCACTGTCACACATGGCTGGTAGTGTAACACTCACGTCACTGTCACACATGGCTGGTAGTGTAACACTCACGTCACTGTCACACATGGCTGGTAGTGTAGCACTCTCGTCACTGTCACACATGGCTGGTAGTGTAGCACTCACGTCACTGTCACACATGGCTGGTAGTGTAGCACTCTCGTCACTGTCACACATGGCTGGTAGTGTAGCACTCTCGTCACTGTCACACATGGCTGGTAGTGTAACACTCACGTCACTGTCACACATGGCTGGTAGTGTAACACTCACGTCACTGTCACACATGGTTGGTAGTGTAACACTCACGTCACTGTCACACATGGCTGGTAGTGTAACACTCACGTCACTGTCACACATGGCTGGTAGTGTCACACTCACGTCACTGTCACACATGGTTGGTAGTGTAACACTCACGTCACTGTCACACATGGTTGGTAGTGTAACACTCACGTCACTGTCACACATGGTTGGTAGAGTAACACTCACTTCACTGTCACACATGGCTGGTAGTGTAACACTCACGTCACTGTCACACATGGTTGGTAGTGTAACACTCACGTCACTGTCACACATGGCTGGTAGTGTAACACTCACGTCACTGTCACACATGGCTGGTAGTGTAACACTCACGTCACTGTCACACATGGCTGGTAGTGTAACATTCACGTCACTGTCACACATGGCTGGTAGTGTAACACTCACGTCACTGTCACACATGGTTGGTATTGTAACACTCACGTCACTGTCACACATGGCTGGTAGTGTAACACTCACGTCACTGTCACACATGGCTGGTAGTGTAACACTCACGTCACTGTCACACATGGCTGGTAGTGTAACACTCACGTCACTGTCACACATGGCTGGTAGTGTAACACTCACGTCACTGTCACACATGGTTGGTATTGTAACACTCACGTCACTGTCACACATGGCTGGTAGTGTCACACTCACGTCACTGTCACACATGGCTGGTAGTGTAGCACTAACGTCACTGTCACACATGGCTGGTAGTGTCACACTCACGTCACTGTCACACATGGCTGGTAGTGTAACACTCACGTCACTGTCACACAATGCTGGTAGTGTCACACTCACGTCACTGTCACACATGGCTGGAAGTGTAACACTCACGTTACTGTCACACATGGCTGGTAGTGTAACACTCACGTCACTGTCACACATGGCTGGTAGTGTCACACTCACGTCACTGTCACACATGGCTGGTAGTGTAGCACTCACGTCACTGTCACACATGGCTGGTAGTGTAACACTCACGTCACTGTCACACATGGCTGGTAGTGTCACACTCACGTCACTGTCACACATGGCTGGCAGTGTCACACTCACGTCACTGTCACACATGGCTGGTAGTGTAACACTCACGTCACTGTCACACATGGCTGGTAGTGTCACACTCACGTCACTGTCACACATGGCTGGTAGTGTCACACTCACGTCACTGTCACACATGGCTGGTAGTGTAACACTCACGTCACTGTCACACATGGCTGGTAGTGTAACACTCACGTCACTGTCACACATGGCTGGTAGTGTAGCACTCACGTCACTGTCACACATGGCTGGTAGTGTAACACTCACGTCACTGTCACACATGGCTGGTAGTGTCACACTCACGTCACTGTCACACATGGCTGGTAGTGTAGCACTCACGTCACTGTCACACATGGCTGGTAGTGTAGCACTCTCGTCACTGTCACACATGGCTGGTAGTGTAGCACTCACGTCACTGTCACACATGGCTGGTAGTGTAACACTCACGTCACTGTCACACATGGCTGGTAGTGTAACACTCACGTCACTGTCACACATGGCTGGTAGTGTAACACTCACGTCACTGTCACACATGGCTGGTAGTGTAGCACTCTCGTCACTGTCACACATGGCTGGTAGTGTAACACTCACGTCACTGTCACACATGGCTGGTAGTGTCACACTCACGTCACTGTCACACATGGCTGGTAGTGTCACACTCACGTCACTGTCACACATGGCTGGTATTGTAACACTCACGTCACTGTCACACATGGCTGGTAGTGTAACACTCACGTCACTGTCACACATGGCTGGTAGTGTAACACTCACGTCACTGTCACACATGGCTGGTAGTGTAGCACTCTCGTCACTGTCACACATGGCTGGTAGTGTAGCACTCACGTCACTGTCACACATGGCTGGTAGTGTAGCACTCTCGTCACTGTCACACATGGCTGGTAGTGTAGCACTGTCGTCACTGTCACACATGGCTGGTAGTGTAACGCTCACGTCACTGTCACACATGGCTGGTAGTGTAACACTCACGTCACTGTCACACATGGTTGGTAGTGTAACACTCACGTCACTGTCACACATGGCTGGTAGTGTAACACTCACGTCACTGTCACACATGGCTGGTAGTGTCACACTCACGTCACTGTCACACATGGTTGGTAGTGTAACACTCACGACACTGTCACACATGGATGGTAGTGTAACTGGTACTCTAACACTCACGTCACTGTCACACATGGTTGGTAGTGTAACACTCACGTCACTGTCACACATGGCTGGTAGTGTAACACTCACGTCACTGTCACACATGGCTGGTAGTGTAACACTCACGTCACTGTCACACATGGCTGGTAGTGTAACATTCACGTCACTGTCACACATGGCTGGTAGTGTAACACTCACGTCACTGTCACACATGGTTGGTATTGTAACACTCACGTCACTGTCACACATGGCTGGTAGTGTAACACTCACGTCACTGTCACACATGGCTGGTAGTGTAACACTCACGTCACTGTCACACATGGCTGGTAGTGTAACACTCACGTCACTGTCACACATGGCTGGTAGTGTAACACTCACGTCACTGTCACACATGGTTGGTATTGTAACACTCACGTCACTGTCACACATGGCTGGTAGTGTCACACTCACGTCACTGTCACACATGGCTGGTAGTGTAGCACTCACGTCACTGTCACACATGGCTGGTAGTGTCACACTCACGTCACTGTCACACATGGCTGGTAGTGTAACACTCACGTCACTGTCACACATGGCTGGTAGTGTCACACTCACGTCACTGTCACACATGGCTGGAAGTGTAACACTCACGTTACTGTCACACATGGCTGGTAGTGTAACACTCACGTCACTGTCACACATGGCTGGTAGTGTCACACTCACGTCACTGTCACACATGGCTGGTAGTGTAGCACTCACGTCACTGTCACACATGGCTGGTAGTGTAACACTCACGTCACTGTCACACATGGCTGGTAGTGTCACACTCACGTCACTGTCACACATGGCTGGCAGTGTCACACTCACGTCACTGTCACACATGGCTGGTAGTGTAACACTCACGTCACTGTCACACATGGCTGGTAGTGTAACACTCTCGTCACTGTCACACATGGCTGGTAGTGTCACACTCACGTCACTGTCACACATGGCTGGTAGTGTAACACTCACGTCACTGTCACACATGGCTGGTAGTGTAACACTCACGTCACTGTCACACATGGCTGGTAGTGTCACACTCACGTCACTGTCACACATGGCTGGTAGTGTAGCACTCACGTCACTGTCACACATGGCTGGTAGTGTAACACTCACGTCACTGTCACACATGGCTGGTAGTGTAACACTCACGTCACTGTCACACATGGCTGGTAGTGTAACACTCACGTCACTGTCACACATGGCTGGTAGTGTAACACTCACGTCACTGTCACACATGGCTGGTAGTGTCACACTCACGTCACTGTCACACATGGCTGGTAGTGTCACACTCACGTCACTGTCACACATGGCTGGTAGTTTAACACTCACGTCACTGTCACACATGGCTGGTAGTGTAGCACTCACGTCACTGTCACACATGGCTGGTAGTGTAGCACTCTCGTCACTGTCACACATGGCTGGTAGTGTAACACTCACGTCACTGTCACACATGGCTGGTAGTGTCACACTCACGTCACTGTCACACATGGCTGGTAGTGTAACACTCACGTCACTGTCACACATGGCTGGTAGTGTAACACTCAGGTCACTGTCACACATGGCTGGTAGTGTCACACTCACGTCACTGTCACACATGGCTGGTAGTGTCGCACTCACGTCACTGTCACACATGGCTGGTAGTGTAACACTCACGTCACTGTCACACATGGCTGGTAGTGTAACACTCACGTCACTGTCACACATGGCTGGTAGTGTCACACTCACGTCACTGTCACACATGGCTGGTAGTGTAACACTCACGTCACTGTCACACATGGCTGGTAGTGTAACACTCACGTCACTGTCACACATGGCTGGTAGTGTAACACTCACGTCACTGTCACACATGGCTGGTAGTGTAACACTCACGTCACTGTCACACATGGCTGGTAGTGTCACACTCACGTCACTGTCACACATGGCTGGTAGTGTAACACTCACGTCACTGTCACACATGGCTGGTAGTGTCACACTCACGTCACTGTCACACATGGCTGGTAGTGTAACACTCACGTCACTGTCACACATGGCTGGTAGTGTCACACTCACGTCACTGTCACACATGGCTGGTAGTGTAACACTCACGTCACTGTCACACATGGCTGGTAGTGTAACACTCACGTCACTGTCACACATGGCTGGTAGTGTAACACTCACGTCACTGTCACACATGGCTGGTAGTGTAACATTCACGTCACTGTCACACATGGCTGGTAGTGTAACACTCACGTCACTGTCACACATGGCTGGTAGTGTAGCACTCTCGTCACTGTCACACATGGCTGGTAGTGTAACACTCACGTCACTGTCACACACACATGGTTGGTAGTGTAACACTCACGTCACTGTCACACATGGCTGGTTGTGTAACACTCACGTCACTGTCACACATGGCTGGTAGTGTAACACTCACGTCACTGTCACACATGGCTGGTAGTGTAACACTCACGTCACTGTCACACATGGCTGGTAGTGTAACACTCACGTCACTGTCACACATGGCTGGTAGTGTCACACTCACGTCACTGTCACACATGGCTGGTAGTGTAACACTCACGTCACTGTCCCACATGGCTGGTAGTGTAACACTCACGTCACTGTCACACATGGCTGGTAGTGTAACACTCACGTCACTGTCACACATGGCTGGTAGTGTAACACTCACGTCACTGTCACACATGGCTGGTAGTGTAACACTCACGTCACTGTCACACATGGCTGGTAGTGTAACACTCACGTCACTGTCACACATGGCTGGTAGTGTAACACTCACGTCACTGTCACACATGGCTGGTAGTGTAACACTCACGTCACTGTCACACATGGCTGGTAGTGTAACACTCACGTCACTGTCACACATGGCTGGTAGTGTAACACTCACGTCACTGTCACACATGGCTGGTAGTGTAACACTCACGTCACTGTCACACATGGCTGGTAGTGTCACGCTCACGTCACTGTCACACTGTCTTTGCAAACAGTACATTGATATTTTTTATTTACAATAATGGGTTGCAATACAAAGAGAACCTCTATTATGCCTGGCATTATGGGTCAACTTAACATTATTGACTTACAGTCTACTTAACACTAAGGATTATATCATAGTTGTACAGTAGGATAGTAATTATATCATAGTTGTACAGTAGGATAGTAATTATATCATAGTTGTACAGTAGGATAGTAATTATAAATGAATCAAAATTTGTATAATACAAAGATATATTTATATTCTAAAATGTTTTTGTGAAAAGAATGATTCAGTTTGTAATACTCACTTGTACTTTATAGTTATCTGTTTACATTAATGTTTTATCACTGATTTCATCATTGCTTAGTTAATCTTAAGTTAATTTTAAGCCAGCCCGTAATGCTATGCATATAAGTGGTTTTGGCATGCTGCTCTTATCTGTATTTTTTTGTACCTCTGTATGTGTGCTCAAATTGGAAATAAATAAATAAATAAATAAATAAATAAAGTTATATTACTGTCAACAATGGATAAAAGGTTGAAAGTGATTGTTGAAGTTATGATATGGGAGTACATAAGTAAGTAAATGTGTACTGAGTATTTAGTATTTAGTCTAGGGTGATTAAGTGGCTTTTGAGAAGAATCTTAAATTGATTTTCAGACCGGGTTACTTTAATATCTTCTGGTAATGAATTCCATATTTTGGGGCCCTTTATGTGCATAGAGTTTTTACACAGTGTGATATGGACACGAGGTATATCAAAAAGAGATCTGTGTCTTGTGTTGTGGTTATGTGTCCTGTTTAGGTTAGTAAGGAGAAGTTTGAGTGGAGGGTTTATATTTGCGTGTATTGTTCTGTGTATGTAGTAGGCACATGAATAAGTATGTATGTTCTTAATGGTGAGCAGATTCAGACTTTTGAAAATTGGTGGAGTATGCTGGCGGGAGTGGGAATTTGTTATCATTCTTACTGCTGCCTTTTGCTGGGTTAATAGGGGTTTTAGGTGATTGGATGTTGTTGATCCCCATGCACAAATTCCATATGTAAGATAAGGATATATGATTGAATGGTACAGTGGCAGGAGAGCTGATTGTGGAATGTAGTACCTTATCTTTGATAGTATGCCTACAGTCTTGGGGATTTTCTTGGTGATTTGTTGTATGTGTGTTCAGAACTTAAGGCTACTGTCAAGGTGGATACCTAGGAATTTTCCCTCTGTGAGTCTTGTGACTGATGATCCGTTTAGCGTTATGTTAATTGGATCATTTGCAGCTTTGTTTCCAAACTGAATGAAATAGGTTTTATCAGTGTTCAGGGTAAGTTTGTTAGTCATCATCCAGGCAGATATTTTCTGTAATTCAGCATTGACTGTGTTTGCTAGTATGACTGTGTTTGGGTGGGAAAAGACATATGTAGTGTCATATGCAAATAATATGGGTTTGAGTAGCTGTGATGCATTCAGTAGATCATTGATGTAGATGAGAAAGAGAAGTGGTCCAAGGACACTTCCTTGTGGGACTCCTACTGTGATTGGTTGGGTGGAGGAGTTTGCATCATTTGCATACACATATTGAGTTCTGTTACTAAGGTATGACTTTAGGTAGTTGAGGGAGTGGCCTCTGATACCATAGTGCATTAATTTGGAGTACAGCAGTTCATGGTCGACTGTATCGAAAGCTTTACGTAAATCAATGAAAATGCCCAGCGGGACTTCTTTCTCTTCGAGTGCTGTATATATTAGTTCTAGCATGTGTATGATAGCGTCATTTGTGCTTTTATTATTCCTGAATCCAAACTGACAAGAGTATAATATGTTGTGTGAGATGAGGTAGGAATAGATCCGTCTATGAATTAATTTTTCAAAGATTTTAGAGAGCAGTGGTAAGTTAGATATTGGTCTACAGTTATTCAAGTCAGCTTGGTCACCTCCTTTATGGACTGGAGTGACCCTCGCTATTTTGAGGATTGTTGGGAAGGTAGATGATTCAATGGATTTGTTAAAGAGTGTTGCAATAATTGGTGACAATACTTGAGAAGCTTTCTTGTACATAAAAGCAGGAAAGTTGTTTATGTCTCCTGCCTAGTTTTTAAGGGTGTTGATGATGAGCGAGACTTTTAGTAGGTTGGTTGGAGCTAGGAATAGCGTATTTGGGTAGGTTCCTATGAGGTAGTCTGATGGACGGCTGTTTGTGCTTGCTAGATTTTTTCCTAAGGTGGA
>NC_091306.1:33191263-33193763 GCF_038502225.1 Cherax quadricarinatus | reverse complement strand
TGAAACAGCTTAAAGAGAAAAATGACAGTACAGACATAACATCAGGAACTTCTGCATCAGGCACAGACAAGGGGCCTGCAGGGAGCAAAGAAGCTATACTGTATATAAGGGCCCTATCAGACCCATGTAGAGCCAAGGCAAAGATGAGGAGCACACTAGGAACAAATGAGAGGTCTAAAGACACTGAAGGGGCTATGATATATACAGAGACTCTAACAGACACCTGCAGGGGCCAGGAACAGCTGAGCACGAAAGACAGTCCACTGAGCATAGGGGCCTCAGCCAGGGAAGGGATTGAAGGAACACTCCAATGGAAGGAACTAAAACACCTCGGAGGACATAATGGGAGACACAGTGGGAGGACAAAAGGGTGAGATCAGTTTTTGTCTATGGGCTCCAGGAAGTTGAAGGGAAAACCTATGATGAAAGAAAACAGGAGGAGAAAAAAGTGATTGAAGGTGTCATGAAAGCAATGGGTGAGGGTGACATGACCCAGGTGGCAAATTTTCGGAGAATTGGGTGGTTTAGAAGGGGACAGAAATGGCCTCTCAATGTATTTTTCAAGGAATCAACTCGAACTATGATTCTGCAGAAGAAAGCACAGTTGAGAGACAAACCAGAGTACCAGAGTGTGTACCTCGATCGAGACAGAACACAAGAGGAAAGGTTGATACTGAAAGAGAGAGTACAAAAATGAAAGGAGGAACAAGAGGAAATGACAAAGATGAGCAGAAGAACCCAGATGCAGGTGGAAGGGTGAACACACCCTCCAGAAACACCTGCAGAAGGACTCCAACTGTGACAACCCCAAGGCAACTGAACAGTCTAATCCAACATACACACACTGATCCTTCTGTCCCCACCCCCACACCACAAACCCCACCCCTACAGCAACCCCCTACAGGAACTTTGCCCCCACCCCCACAGCAACCCCCTTAGGCCCCTGTCAGGGCTCTCAATCCCCCAACCCCAATCTTCTCCCAGGATCACAGTTTTAGAAAAGAAGTTGAAGGTTTGGTACATGAACGCGGATGGAATGACGAATAAATATGAGGAGTGGCATGAAAGAATCAATGAAAAGTCCCCAGACACCATAGCAGTCACAGAAACGAAACTCACTGAGACAATAACAGATGCAATCTTCCCACCAGGATATCGGATCCTGAGGAAAGATAGAAGGAGCAGAGGGGTAGGAGGGGTTGCACTGCTCATAAAAAACCGATGGAGATTTGAGGAAATGGAAGGCATGGATGAGACTGGAGGAAAGGATTATATATTAGATACACTTCAGTCTGGGGAACATAAGGTAGTCATTGCAGTGATGTATAATCCACCACAGAACTGCAGGAGGCCAAGAGAGGAATATGAAGAGAGCAACAGAGCAATGGTGGACACACTGGCCGAGGTGGCAAAAAGAGCTCACTCGAGCAGAGCAAAGTTGGTGGTTATGGGCAGTTTCAACCACAGGGAGATCGACTGGGAAAACCTGTAGCCCCACGGGGGTCCCAAAATATGGAGAGCCAAGAAGATGGATGTGGTACTGGAAAACCTCATGCATCAACAGGTTAAGGATACTAACAGAGAGAGAGAGGGGAAGATGAACCAGCAAGACTGGGCCTCATGTTCACCCTGAGCAGTTCAGATATTGAAGACATCACATATGAGAGGCCCCTTGGAGTTAGTGATCGCATGGTTCTGTGCTTTGAATACATAGTAGAGTTACAAATGGAGAGTGTAGCAGGAGTTGAATGGGAAAAGCCGAACTATACAAGGGGGAACTACACAGGCATGAGGAACTTCCCGCAGGAGGTTCAGTGGGACAGAGAATTGGCAGGAAAGTCAGTAAATGAAATGATGGAATATGTAACAACAAAATGCAAGGAGGCAGTGGAAAGGTTTGTTCCCAAGGGCAACAAAAATAATGGGAAGACGAAAACGAGCCCCTGGTTTACCCGAAGGTGAAGGGAGGCAAAAATGAAGTGCACTAGAGAATGGAAAAGTACGGAAGGTAGAGAACCATGGAAAATAAGGAGATTAGTCGAAGAGCCAGAAACGAGTATGCACAGATTAGGAGGGAGGCCCAATGACAGTACGAAAGCAATATAGCATCAAAAGTCAAGTCTGACTCGAAACTGCTGTATAGCCACATTAGAAAGAAGACAACAGTCAAAGACCAGGTGATCAGGCTGAGGAAAAGAGGTGGGGAACTCACAAGAAATGATCAAAAGGTATGTGAGGAGCTCTACACTAGATTCAAGGAAGTATTCACAGAAAAGACAGAGGAAAGGCTCTGGGAAGAGAGCACAGAGGGGAACACCGACATGGAATATACCAACAAGTGTTGGATGACATACACACAACTGAGGAGGAGGTGCAGAAGCTGCTAAGTGTCCTTGATACCTCAAAAGCGATGGGACCGGACAACATCTCCCCATGGGTCCTTAGAGAAGGAGCAGAGATGCTATGTGTCCCACTAACCAAATTCTTCAACACATCCCTT
>NC_091306.1:33173763-33181263 GCF_038502225.1 Cherax quadricarinatus | reverse complement strand
AGAAAAGAACCCGGCCAGTGAAAGTGACCTTCAAGGCAGAATCGACTCGGAACAGGATCCTGCAGGAGAAAGCACGATTAAGGGACATGGCAGCATACAGGAAGGTGTATCTCGACCGCGACAGAACACAAGCAGAAAGGAAGAAACAGAGAGAGATGGTACAAAGGCGAAAGGAGGAAAGAGAGGGGATGGAGAAGACAGACAGGAGATCAGACACAGGAAGATCAAATGCAGCCTCCCTCACAACTTCCCGTAGAAGCCTCTCAACCAGGTCAACCCCAGTGCAACCAAACACTCTAAACCAAAACACCCATGCCACATCCAATGCCCCCACCCACTGCATTACAAACTCCACCCCCACAGCAACCACCCATAGTTCCTTATCAGGTCTCCCACTTCCCCAACCCCAATACACCTCCCAGACCACAATCTTAGAAAAGAAGTTGAAGGTGTGGTATATAAATGCAGATGGAGTAACAAGTATGAGGAGTGGCACGAAAGAATCAAGGAGACATCCCCAGACATAATAGCACTCAGAGAAACAAAACTCACCAGAATAATAACAGATTCAATCTTTCCATCCGGATATCAAATCCTCAGGAAAGACAGAGGGAGGAGAGGGGGGAGGAGGAGTTGCACTGCTCATTAAAAACCAGTGGGGGTTTGAGAAAATGGAAGGAATGGATGGCACGGGCGAAAGGGACTACTTAGTAGGAACAATCCAGTCTGAGGGACATAAGGTGATAATTGCAGTAATGTACAACCCACCACAGAACTGCAGGAGGCCAAGAGAAGAATACGATGAGAGGAACAGAGCAATGGTCGACACACTAGCCGAGGTGGCCAGGAGAGCACACATGGGGGGAGCAAAGTTACTAATTATGGGTGATTTCAATCACAAGGAGATTGACTGGGAAAACCTGGAGCCCCATGGGGGTCCCGAAACATGGAGAGCCAATATGATGGATGTGGTACTGGAAAACCTCATGCATCAACATGTTAGAGACACTACCAGAGAGAGAGGAGAGGATGAACCAGCAAGACTGGACCTTGTATTCACCTTGAGTAGTTCTGACATCGAGGATATCATGTATGAAAGGCCCCTGGGAGCTAGTGATCATGTGGTTCTGTGCTTCGACTACATAGTTGAGCTCCAAGTGGAGAGAGCAGCAGGAATAGGGTGGGAAAAACCAAACTACAAAAGGGGGAACTACTCAGGCATGAGGAACTTCTTTCATGACATTCAGTGGGAGAGGGAACTGACAGGAAAACCAGTACAAGAAATGATGGACTATGTGGCAACAAAATGCAAGGAGGCAGAGGAGAGGTTTGTTCCCAAGGGAAACAGAAATAATGGGAAGAACAGAATGAGTCCTTGGTTCACCCAAAGGTGTAGGGAGGCAAAAACTAGGTGTACTAGAGAATGGAAAAGGTACAGAAGACAGAGAACTCAGGAAAATAAAGAGATTAGCCGAAGAGCCAGAAACGAATATGCACAGATAAGAAGGGAGGCTCAGCGGCAATACGAAAATGACATAGCATCGAAAGTGAAGACTGACCCGAAGCTGTTATACAGTCACATCAGGAGGAAAACAACAGTCAAGGACCAGGTAATCAGACTGAGGAAGGGTGATGGGGAATTCACAAGAAAAGACCGGGAGGTATGTCAGGAGCTCAACACAAGATTTAAAGAAGTATTTACAGTGGAAACCAGTAGGACTCCAGGAAATCAGAGCAGGGGGGTGCACCAGCAATTGCTGGATGAGGTACATATAACCAAGGAGGAGGTGAAGAAGCTGCTATGCGAACTTGATACCTCAAAGGCGGTGGGACCAGACAACATCTCTCCGTGGGTCCTTAAAGAGGGAGCAGAGACATTGTGTGTACCATTAACGAAGATCTTCAACACATCATTTGAAACTGGGCAACTCCCTGAGGTATGGAAGATGGCAAATGTAGTCCCAATTTATAAAAAGGGAGACAGACATGAAGCACTAAACTACAGACCTGTATCACTAACGTGTATAGTATGCAAGGTCATGGAGAAGATCATCAGGAGGAGAGTGGTGGATCACCTGGAAAGAAACAAGTGTATAATTGACAACCAGCATGGTTTCAGGGAGGGAAAATCCTGTGTCACAAACCTATTAGAGTTTTATGACAAGGTGACAGAAGTAAGACAAGAGAGAGAGGGGTGGATCGACTGCATTTTTTTGGACTGCAAGAAGGCCTTCGACACAGTTCCTCACAAGAGGTTGCTGCAAAAGCTAGAGGATCAGGCACACATAACAGGAAAGGCACTGCAATGGATAAGAGAATACCTTACAGGGAGGCAACAACGAGTCATGGTACGTGATGAGGTGTCAAAGTGGGCGCCTGTGACAAGCGGGGTTCCACAGGGGTCAGTCCTAGGACCTGTGCTGTTCTTGGTATATGTGAACGACATAACGGAAGGGATAGACTCAGAAGTGTCCTTGTTTGCAGACGATGTGAAGTTAATGAGAAGAATCAAATCGGATGAGGATCAGGCAGGACTACAAAGAGACCTGGACAGGCTACAAGCCTGGTCCAGCAACTGGCTCCTTGAATTTAACCCTGCCAAATGCAAAGTCATGAAGATTGGGGAAGGGCAAAGAAGACCGCAGACACAATATAGTTTAGATGGCCAAAGACTGCAAACCTCACTCAAGGAAAAAGATCTGGGGGTGAGTATAACACCGAGCATATCTCCTGAGGCGCACATCAATCAGATAACTGCTGCAGCATACGGGCGCCTGGCAAACCTACGGATAGCGTTCCGATACCTCAGTAAGGAGTCGTTCAAGACTCTGTATACCATTTACGTCAGGCCCATACTGGAGTATGCAGCACCAGTTTGGAATCCACACCTAGTCAAGCACGTCAAGAAATTAGAGAAAGTGCAAAGGTTTGCAACAAGACTAGTCCCAGAGCTACGGGGATTGTCCTACGAAGAAAGGTTGAGGGAAATCGGCCTGACGACACTGGAGGCCAGGAGGGTCAGGGGAGACATGATAACGACATATAAAATACTGCGCGGAATAGACGAGGTGGACAAAGACGGGATGTTCCAGAGATGGGACACAGACACAAGAGGTCACAATTGGAAGTTGAAGACTCAGATGAATCAAAGGGATGTTAGGAAGTATTTCTTCAGTCATAGAGTAGTCAGGCCTTGGAATAGCCTAGAAAGTGATGTGGTGGAGGCAGGAACCATACATAGTTTTAAGGCGAGGTATGATAAAGCTCATGGAGCAGGGAGAGAGAGGACCTAGTAGCAATCAGTGAAGAGGCGGGGCCAGGAGCTGTGACTCGACCCCTGCAACCACAAATAGGTGAGTACAAATAGGTGAGTACACACACACACACACACACACACACATACACACACACACACATACACACACACACACACACACACACACACACACACACACACACACACACACACACACACACACACACACACACACACACACACACACACACACACACACACACACACACACACACACACACACACACACACACACACACACACACACACACACACATACACACACATACACACACACACACACACACACACACACACACACTAGGGACAGCGAGCAGGCTAGTCACGCCGTCGGTGCTCCGAGGATTTAAGTGTTTTTGAGGGCTAGAAGTGTTCTGCAAGGGTTGCTAAGTGTGTCAGGGTAGTCAACAATCCTAGAAGTGTTTTTTTTTAATTGCCTGAGCTACACAAGTGTGGGGAGAGCCACAATTTTGAAAGTGATCTGGAAAATAAAAGCGTTGTGGCGCAGGCTAGTGTGAAGGCGGCGTTGCCAAGTGTCACCCAAGATTTTAATAAAGTGAAACAATAGTGTGACCAGTGAAAGAAATACAGTGAATAGGGTACATTATTAACGAGAAGAAATTGAGGTGGATCTACGCAGGACGTACATCGAGCTGGATACTCCAGGACGTCACATCGACCTGGACAATCTACACTGCTACAGCTGCAATACAAGTACTGTATCACCTATGAGTGGTTGTTTGGGTGTGGGGTCCAGGTTCCAATTTAACCGCCAAGCTGAATGTGAATGGTCTAACTCTCATAGCACGATAAAGAATAGGCACTCAAGTATTCAATAAGGTTTAGCAAATGGTAATCCATTGAACAAGGCGATTAAGTCACTATAAGCAGGTGATATAGGCAACACTGCAAGGGAGTCAGGTCACATAGGTTGTGGACACAAGGACAACTGAGAATCTACATTACACTCCAAGCACAAGCCACCTACTTTTCAGACACATAATAATCCCACACATAATTCGACACATAATTACACACACACACACACACACACACACACACACACACACACACACACACACACACACACACACACACACACACACACACACAAAAACACCCCCCACACACACACACACACAAAAACACACACCCACACACACACACACACACACACACACACACACACACACACACACACACACACACACACACACACACACACACACACACACACACGCACACACACACTGTAAGTGCGGTAAATCCCAGGAGGTTGGTCAGGTCACAAGAAGGTGTGGGCAGCCAAGGACCACTGAGACTTACCTTAAAGCACAAGCCACCTACCTTTCAGTACATAATAAACCCACACATAATTCCACACACAATTACACACAAAATTACACTCACACACACACACACACACACACACACACACACACACACACACACACACACACACACACACACACACACACACACACATATCCAGACACACACACACTCCCCCCTCACCACCGACATCTCACTACTTCCCCTGATCCATCACCTCCCTCGATCACCCTCCCCTCCCCCATTCACCCCAAACCCTCCCCACCCCTCCCCACTCAGCTCCCAAATAGCCACAGTTCCTCCACTACTTCCCCCCCCCCCACACTCTGACACACACACTACTAACCTAACATACAGAACTACATAGGTTTCCCACTCTGAGGCAATCAGGATAAAACAAAAATGGGTTGCCAGAGAGCAACAAGAAAAACCAAGGGACAGGAGGAGGAAAATGCAAAGGAAGATTGGGCAGCAGAGCTCATAAAAAGGGATCATGAATGGGAAAAGAAACTAGAAGAACTTAGCATGAGAATGGAAGAGAGGATAGATATGGAAAGCAGGAAGTGGGAGGTGCATGTCAAAACAGCAGAAGCTAGGATACAGAGTTTAGAAGAGGAACTGAAAAATCTGAAACAGCATAAAGAACTAAAGAACATTTTGGGATTGACATCAGAGACTGCTACCTCAGCCACAAATAAGGGGACTGTAGGGAAAGAAGGGGCACAACTGCATGGAGATGCTCTATCAGAGGAGACTGTAGCAAATGAAAGAGCTAAGCTTTATGTGGAGGCCCTAACAGACAACAACAGAGCCCAAGGAAAGCCGAGAAGGGAAAATGACAGGCCACTGAGCCCAAGTACATTAGCCAGTGAAACTGATGAAAGGAAAGCTGCAGTGGAGGAAACCAAATTAAATGAGGGGATACACAGGGATATGCAGTGGGAGAATGAAAGGGTGAGGTCAGTCTTTGTGTATGGGCTCCAGGAAGTCGAAGGGGAAACATATGAAGCAAGAAAACAAGGGGAAAAAAAAGCAATTGAAAGCATCATGAAAGCAATAGGAGAAGACGATATGACCCAGCTGGAAAATTTTCGGAGAATAGGGGGGTTTGTAAAAAAAAGAACCCGGCCAGTGAGAGTGACCTTCAAGGCAGAAGCAACTCGGACCAGGATACTGCAGGAGAAAGCACGATTAAGGGACATGACGGCATACAGGAGGGTGTATCTCGACCGCGACAGAACACAAGAAGAAAGGAAGAAACTGAGAGAGATGGTACAAAGGCGAAAGGAGGAAAGAGAGGGGATGGAGAAGACAGACAGGAGATCCCAGACCCAGGAAGAAGATCTAATACAGCCTCCCTCACAACTTTCTATAGAAGCCTCCCAACCAGGTCAACCCCAGTGCAACCAAACACTCTAAATCAAAACACCCATGCCACATCCAATGCCCCCACCCACTACATTACAAACTTCACCCCCACAGCAACAACCCATAGTTCCTTACCAGGTCTCCCACTTCCCCAACCCCAATATACTTCCCAGACTACAGTCTTAGAAAAGAAGTTGAAGGTGTGGTATACAAATGCAGATGGAATAACAAACAAGTATGAGGAGTGGCACGAAAGAATCAAAGAGACATCCCCAGACATAATAGCACTCACAGAAACAAAACTCACCAGAATAATAACAGATTCAATCTTTCCATCCGGATATCAAATCTTCAGGAAAGACAGAGGGAGGAGAGGGGGAGGAGGAGTTGCACTGCTCATTAAAAACCAGTGGGGTTTTGAGAAAATGGAAGGAATGGATGGCATGGGCGAAAGGGACTACTTAGTAGGAACAATCCAGTCTGAGGGACATAAGGTGATAATTGCAGTAATGTACAACCCACCACAGAACTGCAGGAGGCCAAGAGAAGAATACGATGAGAGCAACAGAGCAATGATCAACACACTAGCCGAGGTGGCCAGGAGAGCACACATGGGGGGAGCAAAGTTACTAGTTATGGGTGATTTCAATCACAAGGAGATTGACTGGGAAAACCTGGAGCCCCATGGGGGTCCCGAAACATGGAGAGCCAAGATGATGGATGTGGTACTGGAGAACCTCATGCATCAACATGTTAGAGACACTACCAGAGAGAGAGGAGAGGATGAACCAGCAAGGTTGGACCTTGTATTCACCATGAGTAGTTCGGACATCGAGGGTATCATGTATGAAAGGCCCCTGGGAGCTAGTGATCATGTGGTTCTGTGCTTCGACTACATAGTTGAGCTCCAAGTGGAGAGAGTAGCAGGAATAGGCTGGGAAAAACCAAACTACAAAAGGGGGAACTACTCAGGCATGAGGAACTTCCTTCAAGACATTCAGTGGGAGAGGGAACTGACAGGAAAACCAGTACAAGAAATGATGGACTATGTAGCAACAAAATGCAAGGAGGCAGAGGAGAGGTTTGTTCCCAAGGGAAACAGAAATAATGGGAAGAACAGAACGAGTCCTTGGTTCACCCAAAGGTGTAGGGAGGCAAAAACTAGGTGTAATAGAGAATGGAAAAGGTACAGAAGACAGAGAACTCAGGAAAATAAAGAAATCAGCCGAAGAGCCAGAAACGAATATGCACAGATAAGAAGGGAGGCTCAGAGACAATATGAAAATGACATAGCATCAAAAGTAAAGACTGACCCGAAGCTGTTGTACAGCCACATCAGGAGGAAAACAACAGTCAAGGACCAGGTAATCAGACTGAGGAAGGGTGATGGGGAATTCACAAGAAACGACCGAGAGGTATGTCAGGAGCTCAACACAAGATTTAAAGAGGTATTTACAGTGGAAACCAGTAGGACTCCAAGAAAT